>NW_005873465.1:0-7638 GCF_000147115.1 Myotis lucifugus | reverse complement strand
GCAGAGAAGTGCTTTCTGTCTCGCTGAGAGCAGCTGGTGTTTTAATAGGATTTGCCCCATCAGGCATCTGTGTGCTCACTGAAGTACGTTCCAAAGCAAGAGGAAGGAAGGGAGAGGGGAGAGGGGAGAAGGGAGAGGATCCCACCTGCGGTCTGAGCAGGTCACTGCATTAAACCCGCACAATCAGCCAGAAGCAGCAGCCCCTCTGCCCCCTCGGCCATGGAGTGTCTGCCGGGACCATCTCCCCAGTGGGGTTGTACTGACGCAGCCTTCACAGTGCAGATCACAAGGAATTGTGGTCGTGGCATTGTTTTCATGAAAATAGCTCAAAACTTTACTTTCCAGGACGCAAACCCACTGTTGTGGAAGAAAGACATGTCGTTTCTCGTTTATTTTCAGCGTCTCAAACCTTCTCACACTTCAGCTCGCTCTCTTGGAGGACGGGGTTTCGCAGTCTGAGTGCAGGGAAACGGGACCGGAGGCTGAAGGAAAGCCAGACACAGCGTTCAGCACAGACGCAGGCCGCTGCAATAAAGGCTGGAAAGGCCGTGCAAACATCATTCACGAGAAAACTCATTTGCTTATAATAATGTCAGAGAAGGTAAACATCAAGACAAAGGGTTTTATTAGAGACAGAGGGATGTTTCATAATGATAAAGGGTTCACCTCATTAAGGAGATAATATCTTTCCAAATGTGTGTGCGCCTAATAATCCAGGTGCACAATGCGTGAAGCCAACATCGACGGGAAGAGCGAGGGAGGGACACATTCCCAATCAGAGGCCGACATGTAACTGCCTCCCTGAGCGAGCGATGAAACGTGCACGTTTAACAATCGGCAAGAGGTGAAAGATGCGCGCGCACTGCCAGCCCCGGCCCTCCCTGGGTGAGCCAGCGCGGGAGGATGCGTCCGTCACCGGGCAGACGGGTGAACACCACAGCACTGCGGGCACCAGGTCCTCTCCCTGACTGTCCGTTAGAGGTCGGGCTGACGGCGAGATTCCAGGAAATGCTCCGGTATCTGGACCTTTGTCAACACCCTTCTCTAATGACTCATGTTCAAAGGGTACAGGGAGCGTTGGAGAGCATTGGAGCTGAGTGATGACTGCGCATACAGCACGTGTCTGATGCACTGAAACAGCCTGGAGGGAAGTCTATGAGAAGAGGGTCGAGGCTTCTGATCCAGCATCAGAGCTCCCACCTCAAGAAGCTAGGAAAAGAGGAGGAAACTCAACAAAACCGGGTGAAGAAGGGAAGGGAGAGAGGATGGAAACAAACCGGAGAACTGGAAATTGGAGAAGAAGGCGACTCAGCAGAGTCTACAGTAGTTCCTGGGAAAGATCAATACAGACTTGTCGGTAGACTTATTAAAAAAAAAAAAAAAAAGCAAACACCCAGTATGAGGAAGGGATGAGGAGACATCACTACAGACCCGCAGACATTAAAGCTAACGGGGGCGCGCGGGGCGGGGGGGGGTATTCCAAGTCTACGCCAAAGGGTTCGAGAAGGCACATGGAATGGACGTACTCTGAGAGGCAGGGCCTGGTGGAGGGACCAAGAGGAATCAAAGCTTTACCATCTCCCTGTCAATTTAAAGAGTCAGTGGCATGCACACCTTCAGGGGAGAGCGTCAGGTCAGATGGCGTTGCTCGTTCCTCGTGAGCTCTGAACGTTTAAAGCAGGAGCGACCTTGTCCCCAGAGGCCTTCGGAAGAGGGGGGCAGACGCTTCTCGTCGCCGGTTATTCAGGCAACAGGAGCCCCTTCCAAACCCCACGGAGAAGTTGTAGGAAACAGAAAGTAGAGACTGATCTCTCTGAGGAAAAGACACGCAGGCGGTTGTAGTGGTTCTGGCCGTGCCCCGGGGAGGTGGGCCCTGGGCCTGGCCGTGCCTCCCTCCCCTCTGCCCCCCTCCCTCCGCGGCCCGTGTGCCCAGGGACGTGCCCTGAAGTGGCGCTCGCTCAGCGGGCCTGGGCTCCCTGCCTCTGTTAGTCTAAGTAAAACCGGTCACTTTCTCCGTGGGCTGGTGTCCGTTTCTCATTCAGCTTATGCCTATACCCTCTTCACTTTATTTCATTGTTTTTTTTTAAAATATATTTTTTATTGATTTTTTTTACAGAGAGGAAGGGAGAGAGAGAGTTAGAAACATCAATCAGCTGCCTCCTGCACACTCCCCACTGGGGATGTGCCCACAACCAAGGTACATGCCCTTGACCGGAATCAAACCTGGGACCTTTCAGTCCGCAGGCCGACGCTCTATCCACTGAGCCAAACCAGCCAGGGCTATTTCATTGTTTTTGCTGGTGGAGAACGGCTGTCGATTTCTGGTTCTTGGTCTGGCCGTGGTGCTGAGCTCGGAGCCCGGTCCCCTGCCTCCTGGTGCTGCCGGCCTCTCTCCTTCGGCCTCCCCTGAGGCGGGTCTGGTTCCTGGGGGAGCAGCCCCCCTCACCTCCGACCCAGCGCCTCAGAGGGTTCCCAGCAACGTGCTCTCTTCTCTGCCTGCCTCCTCCAGGGGTGCTGGGGGAGGTGTGCCCCCCGAGTTCTGATGGAAAGGTGGACGGGCGAGGGGGCCTGACCTCTGTGAGGTGGCTTTCCCTGGCGGCCCAGGTCAGCACGCAGGGGAGCCATGCTCTCCAGGGTGACCCCACCCGTGGGCCCTTCCTGGAACATCTGCTTCTGTCTTGGTCGCTGGGTCTGTGTGGACCCTTTGTCCGTGTCCACACGTGAGCTGGGTCTGTGGTACCAAACCCTCTTCCATGCCGGCAGGTCACAGAGTGGACAGACCTGGGAGAGGGTCCCCGAGCGCCGGGCCACCTGGCCGATTGCTGCCTCATCTCCCGGCAGGGGCACGCCCGGTGAGCCAGCTGCCTCTGTGGCAGCTCCCTGGGCACCGGCGCTGTGGTCAGACCCTTCTCTTACCTATGAACGCTCGGGTCCCCAGCTGTGGTCTCGTCCCTGAGGAGACAGCTGCAGGGACCTGGAACCGGAGGTGTCTGGGCTCCTTCCCCGACGGACTCCCCCCAGGGCCGGCCTGCGGGCTCATGTGGTGTCCGCTTCGGGCCCTCGGGGGACCGGGGGAGGGTTGGGTCTTCCCAGGCGGCTGGGAAGTGAAGTTGTTGCTGGAACTGCTGCCCAGTCGCTCTCCACGCTCTCTGCTTGGGCTTTAGAACTGGAAATGGTGAGGTGCTGGCGCTGTTTTGGTTGATGGAACTACCGGGGCTGCCTCCTTATCCGTCTTTATTCCCGAGTGTGAATCACCTGCTCCCAGCTGTCGGGTGCTTCTGGACTTCAAGGGAAGCAATGCCTGCCTCAGGGGCAGTGGGCCGAGTGGCGACACACCTGCACATTGAAATGCGTTTCTGGCCACGCAGGGCATGTGAGTGGGACTCAAGGAGACACGAGGGTCAGGCAGGATCCAGGGGCCCGTCCCCTGCCCCTCCGTCCCCTGCCCCTCCGTCCCCTGCCCCCAGGCGGCCGGCCCACCCTGCCGGCCCGCCCTGCATGACCTCCGCACGTTCTGGTGTTTGTAGGCAGAGTGACTTGTGTACTTAGCCCACCTGGTGCGTGCAATACCCACACCTTCATGCGTGCAACACCCACACCTTCATGCGTGCAATACCCACACCTTCATGCGTGCCGCGCACAGGCCTCTCCAGGGCACTTTCCTCCAAAACTCGTCTGAGAAAGCGACCGCACAGCGTTCTCCCTCAGAGGGTGAGAGGAGGAGCCACAGCCGCATTGGGCATGAAGTTGGGGAAAGGCAGTGGGGGGTGGGGAGGGAGAGGGAGCAGGAGGCAGAGAAGGCAGTGGGAGGGGAGGAGGGAGGCGGGAGGCGGGGGCACTGGCACCTCTGGTCCTCGCCTGTCCCAGGGGGAGCGGGGACACGGGTGCACTGACAAGCGCGTCCTCTGAGCGGCTGTGCACCCGGGTGGCGCTGACTGTTCGGTGCTGAGAGCGTCTCACGGGGGATGCCCATCGTGGAGGTGCATCTGGCTGCACGTGGGGGCGGGGGCGGCGCATGGGTGCTGACTCACTAACTCCATTTCCCTCTTCTCTTCTGCCCACAGAGGAGCTGCGGAGGCTCAGCTGGTCCGGGATCCCGAAGCTGGTGCGTCCCATCACGTGGAAGCTCCTTTCAGTGAGTGCTCATCCCGGGGCCTGCTCGTCGCCGCCTTCCCCGTGAGGGCGGCCCCTCGTCCGTCCCCTGGAGGGCGTCCATCCCCCGTGAGGGCGGCCCCTCGTCCATCCCCCGGGAGGGCAACCCCGTGTCCGTCCCCCTCATCTGGCCGGAAGTGTGGCTGGTCACTCGGACGCCTGGTCTGTGGCGATGCAGGCCTTGGCCTGAGGACATGGCCCACCCTTGGCCTCATGAGGAGCCGGGGTGACAGGGCTGCCAGGACATGTGAAGCCCCAGTCGGGGCGGCCGTGTGTTCTTGCTCTGACCTCCGTGTTGTGAATAAGCTCCGTGAGGCGTGCAGACCTGGTCAAAGGCCCGCGTGGGAGGAGGCGGCCGAGGGTCAGGGCCGTGTCGGACGTGCTTTCTGCTGCTCTCAGCCATGGCGCCGGGGACAGGCTGATGGGAAACAGTGGCCTCTGCGATGAGGGTGGAGCCCTCGCTCCTCACTGCACAGAGCTCTGGTCGGCAGCCGCGTGGGCGAGGGGTGGGTCACGGCCCCGCGCCCGCACGGGGCTCCCGGTGGGGCAGCTCCCCCTTCATTGTTTTGGAGCCAAGTCAGTGGGGACTCTGTTTGCTCTGAACGGCCCGACTTTGACAATTTAAAGGACGCTTTCTCGCTAATGAGTCTCAATCAGTCTGCAGCTTAGCGCCTCGTAATCCTAAACGCGGTGCAGCCTGAACGGTGACTGCGTATTGATTAAATGCTCTCTTGCTATTCAGTTAGACCTGCTGCAGTGGCTGGTGTTTTGTTTGTTTTAAGCGTTTCTCTCCAGTCTTCCTACCTTTCCCTTTAAGGTGGGTTTCGAGCTCCTCAGAGGGAATTGTGGGAAGCTGGGGTGAAAACGCCGTTAGGCCCCTTCACGGCAGTTTGCGTTGCGGGTGTGCTGCGTCCCTGGGCAGGTGTCGCGCGGTGACCGCGTCCTGTTCTTTTCCTTCGGTGCCCGACTCCGGGTCATGGTTAGATCCTTACATGCTGCCCAGGGATTGGCCTGGGCCTCGGGGCAGAGGAGCCGAGCGGAGAGGCCACAGGTGCCCCCGGGTGGGCGGGGACAGGGCGCAGCAGAGATGTGGCAGCCCCGGCCGCCCCCTGGACCTGGCTCTCCATGCTGGGTGCCTGGTCGTGCCGCCTGGGAGCTTGGGAGATACTGACACCGAGGCGCCCGCAGGGTCCCAGGTGTGCCCAGGGTTGCACTGCTGCTCCAGGACACTGGGCTCCTGGGACAGGGGGAGAGGTGCCTGCTGGGCGTGGGGGTGGCGGGTCTGCCTGGGCACATGTGGTCCCGGGGGCTCAGCGGAGGGCTGGGGGGTGCTCTGTCCTGTCTACTCTGCCTCCAGGACCAAGGGCTCAGCCCTGAACCAGGATGGAGATGTTACCATTTATCCAGGTCAGCAGGACGAACAGCCAGTGTTCTTGAACGCGGACCTGTGCCAAGGCCCGTGAACAGGACTGCTTCCTGTGTGTCCACGACCCGTCAGTGACGTGGTCCGGTGGCTGTGGGCGTGCTGTCCTCAGGGGCGGTGGCCCTGGGCCTTAGTGAGGGACACGAGAGACGCTCCTACTGCTGGGGAGCGGGCTGCACTCAGCCCGGAGCCCCTTCGCGCCCCGCTGAGGCTCGCACTCGCGCAGGCGGCGGCTGTGCACAGCGCGCTCTGTGGGACACATGGGTTGGGCCCTTTTTAAATGACGTTTCTGAAACCTTGAGCACAACTGGTGAAACGGTCCCGCCTGTGCTGGTGGTAGAATGGTTAGAGGCGGTGACATGGGTCCTGCGTCCCCGCCTTTGGGGGTTCGCACGTGGCCACGGGGGCGCTGGTCGTGTCGCCGGGACCGCTTGGACCCGCGTCCCTGCGTTGTGGGTTGACATTGGTGATTAGTGTTTTCACAGCATGCTAATGCAGCAGTTACGTTCCCTGTCATCCTGTCGTTTAGGATTCATCCCGTGCTTGCATATACCTCATCTGCATAATTCCTAGTTTTGCTTAATTATCTAAAGGCCTCAACTTGCATGTGTGTTTTCCTTCAGGAACGGGTGCGTCAGGAGGATGTGAGGGCTCTGATAGCCAATGTGGCGTACGTGCCTTTGAGAACTTCCGTTTCAATAAGTGGTGTTAAAATTTGGGGGACAGGGAGGAGCCCCGCATGCTCGCCCGGCTCACGCAGAGCCCTGGGCGTCCCTGCCTGTGGGCAGTGTGAGGCTGGTCCCCACCGGCCTCCCCTGGTGGCCCCGCAGCCCTGGTGGGAGGCCCTCGGGACTCGCGCCTTCCCAGGGAGACGCGTGGTCGGCGTGGACCACACTCACCTTGTCTGCCTCCGCAGGGCTACCTTCCTGCCAACGCGGAGCGCAGAGCCGCCACGCTGCAGAGGAAGCGGGAGGAGTACTTCGCCTTCGTGGAGCACTACTACGACTCGCGGAACGACGAGGGCCACCAGGACACCTACAGGCAGGTGGGCCTGTCCTCCCGTCCCTCGCGGGCTCCGCCTGGCGGGGCTGCAGGCGGCAGTGTTTCCCTCCGTGTCCCGCTGGCCGCCACGATGTGTCCTAGGAAACGGTGCGCGTGGGTCATGGTTCCCGGTGTGGCAGGGGGCGCTGCTGGCCCGGCTCAGAGACCCTGAGTTCTCACCGGCTCTGAGATGCCAGAGTTCTAGTGGCTGTGCCGCAGCCCAGCTCCACGGGGCTCTTAGCGGGGTCGCACGGCTGGGCGTCTCCCTGTCGAGCCCTTCCTCGTGGAGCCCCGCCTCCAGGTGAAGGAAGGAGCCTTGCCGATTCCCCCGTGGGCTGGCCACACCCGCCGTCACTGCCGTCAGCGTGGTCTGGGTGTGTTGGAGCCAGGCCCGGCTCGCCTCTCCTGGTGCCCGAGCTCCTGTCAGTTACGTGGACTCGTGGACGTGTCTTCCCCACGGGCGGGCGCAGGGAGGCTCCAGGGAAGATCTGCTCCCTCAGGGAGGAGGAGGGGGAGGAGGAGGAGGAGGACGACTCGGGACAGGAACGCCTCCACCGCCCTCCAGGCGCCCTCTGCCCTGGCCCAGCTGCTGCCCGGAGCCTGTCCTGGCACTCGGGCACACGGGCGGCTCCCAGGCCTGGCACTGCTCCCGCCACTCAGGAAGCCGGTTTGAGACAGAAGGCGCTTGCTCAGGGGGGCGGACAGCCCGCCTGCTTTATCCCCCCGCCCCCCCGCTAGTCTCAGAGAATAGTTGGCGTTGATAGTGTTTTGAACATGTTTTGATGTATTTTTATTTAAGAAGAAGACTTTGGCAGTGACGCTGGCATCTCTCCGGGAGGTGCACCAGCTCCTTCTGTTGGGAGTCCGGGGGAGGTGGCTGGGACCGCAGTGAGGGCGGTATTCAGTTGCCATGAGGGTGACAGCTCCGCCTGGTGTGCCCAGGCCCAGGCTGGCCGGCGGGAGGCGGTCCCAGGTCACCTGTAAGGACGGGGCGTGGACCCGAGTTCACCGTGCAGGTGTCC
>NW_005873464.1:32873-42675 GCF_000147115.1 Myotis lucifugus | reverse complement strand
ATGTATATTGTAAAATCCTGCTGTTGTGTATAGTTATATATAAATTGTATTTAATGGGAGTTCTGAATGCATTTTAATATTTTTATGATGTGGGGTGGGACTCCCTAAAACTAAGGGTACGTAGGGCCTATAAAGGCCTCTACCCTAATTAATAGAAAACACAGTTTCTCCACTGGGAACTCTGGGTATCATTAGGTAGGCCAGGAACTGGAGGTGTAACCCAATTCTCAGCTGGAACCTTATAATACAGCCAAGGCCAGGCTTCTCTTTGACCCCTAGCAGTGGCATCCATATCGATCTCTCAATCTTTGATTAGACTGTAGTACCCTTCCCACCCCCAGCATTTTGGATTTCCTCTTCTTTCGCCTCATTCTGAATCCTACTCATATTTCAAAATCAAACATATTCGGTTTTTAGAGCACAGAAGATGCACTGCTTTGCTAATACACCCTCCTGTCATGTCCCCTAGTCACATCATAAGGTCTTCTGACACAGGCATATGGTCTAAGACAGTGATGGCGAACCTTTTGAGCTCGGCGTGTCAGCATTTTGAAAAACCCTAACTTAACTCTGGTGCCGTGTCACATATAGACATTTTTTGATATTTGCAACCATAGTAAAACAAAGACATATTTTTCATATTTATTTTATATATTTAAATACCATTTAACAAAGAAAAATCAACCCAAAAAAATGAGTTCTCGTGTCACCTCTGACACGCGTGTCATAGGTTCGCCATCACTGGTCTAAGATGAGCTGAGTTTAAATATTGGCTGGTCTATTTACTGTGTGTGGCTCTGGGAGTGATTTTATCTTCTCTGGGCCTTCATTTCCTTTGTTTGTTAAGTGGAGGTAATAGTAATATAGTTCCCATTAGGTGTTATAAGGATTAAATGAGACAATATATGAAAAGCAACTAACAGATGTCAGCCACTCAGTAAATGTTGTTGATGATGTCATTATAACAAGTGTTATCATTTCTGTTTCCATGAAACTGGAAGCAATGTGAATGCCCATAAATACTCTTGGTTAATTTGTTGGGTGGTTAGTTAGTTGATTGATTATTGGTGAAAAAAATAAACATGAGTGCCTACTATGTGCCAGGCCATAACATAGGTACTTTTCTTCTAATTAGCTGAGTAGCCTGGCACAAGTCACTGGAGTTCTTGATCCCTCCGTTTCTATTCTTTATTACATGGAAAGGGGCAAATAGGAATTAATGGGCTCTTATCTCACATTCCCATCCAATCTATTAGCAAGTTCTATCAATTCTACCTTCAAAATATATCCAGAATTCAAATGATCTGTTCTACTGCTACCCTCCGGTCCAAGTCACCATCGTCTCTTCCCTGGACTGCAGCAATAGCCTCTCCGTTGGCCTCCCGCTTACACCTCCGCTACAGTGACGCCTTTGCCCATTACAGCACTCTGAGTGTCTTTTAGAAACAGCAGTTTGACCATGTCATCCCTCTGCTCAGAATCTTCCATTGGCTTCCCATGATATTCAGGATAAAATCCAAAGTCGTCACCAGGCCTACTAGCCCTCCGTGGTTTTGCCAGGTCCACCTCTTCTACTATATCAGTTACTCCCCTTCCTCTTGTCACTCTTCTCCACCACATGGACCTCTGGCTGTGTCTCAGACACTCCCAGCACAATCGCACCCGGGGCCTTTGAACAAGAAATCGGCTGTATGGAATGCTCTTCTCCCAAGTCTCCCCATGATTCCCTCCTCTTCTTCTTTCAGCTGTTTGACTAAAAGTTACCTTGTCAGAAAACAAATAATAAAAGTATTTATTAATTTCAGAAAACATTTACGGCATACAAGAAGAAACTATAACCCAAGGTAAACAATGTTAATCACCATTATCAAGTACATCATGAATGTTCTTCAACTAAAAATCTTGATGTAACGATAGTGGGGGAAGGACAATTAGGAGAGAAAAGAAGGCAGTAAAAATAGCTAAATATTCACACTTCATCATGGGAAGTGCTTGATAGCATTTAAATTGAAATACATAGCAGCATAAGCATGTTATTTATGGATAAGGAGTGAGACGCAGAATTAATGCTGGGAGGAACTGTGAGTGGTGGTTTTGGGGGAGCTGGAGTTGGAGTGCAGTGGGCCTGTGCTTTACTCTAAGCCTTGTAGCTTTCTTAGAGTTTGTACACTCTGTACATGTGTTACATTAATGGGAATGAAACTTTTTCATTCTCGATGGCTTGAGAGCACAGAGGAGGGCACAGCTGACGAGGCAAGAGAAAGCCCCTTGTGACCACAGGATGCGCGTTTTACTAGAAAAGACCATCCAGGAGAGGAGTCATGTTTGCAAAGATGTGGCTGCAGGAAAGGGTGAGGTGTGTCTGAGCCAGGGTCGCAGTGGGCTCCTTGCAATTAGATGTGGAGATGAGTCCCTCCAGGTGGACTGGAAGGACCATTGGCAGCCCCATTCATTGCTAAGAAGTGGACCTGTGGACTGGTGTTTACAGTCCACAGGTTACAACCCACTGATGGGTCTCAAACAGCATTTTTTAAATTCAGATACAATTGACATATGAACTTATATTAGTTTTAGCTGCACAAACTAAATTCGGTGTTTGTATATATTTCAAACTAATGACTGCAATAAGTCTAGTTAACCCATCCACCACACATAGTTACAGTGGGGGGTTTTGGGGGGGTTGGATAAGAATTCTTAAGATCTGCTCTCTTAGCAACTTTAAAAATACAACTAGTATTATTAACTATAATCATCACACTGTACATTTCTTCCCCGGGACTTATTTATCTTATAACCTTTGACCCTTCACCCATTTCACCCAGTGATGAAGCAGGATAGATGAGACTGGACCACAAGTAATAGGGAAGTATTGCTTCATGAACTCGAGGGTCCCTCAGGTACCCTCAAGCCCTCTGCATTCATAGGACTCTGGTATTTAAGAACCACTCCCCTGTTTTGTCATCATTTTCCAAGTTAACAATGAATCTTTAGTTAATACAAAGAAAACCTGCAAATCAGAGCTTGGTAGTGAATCTCTGCACATTTTCAGTTTCTGCTTTGGCAGTTTCATTTCACTTTTATGGCTAAACTGAAATAAATCCAATAAAACTTTTCCTGCCTCGTTAAGGAATAGTTCTGCTTACAATTTCATGGCCCTTTTTTCAGCCTACAAAGTTATTTGGAATTTTCTATTTATTTTCTTTGTATTTCTTACAGTGAACTTATTTTTTATAATATAAATAATATATAATGACATTTGTGTTGTTAAAAATAATTCAAATGGCATAAAATATAAAATCATCCTCTTTTTAACTCCCCTAAGAGAGAAGTCCTGCTCTGTGTATTTATATTTATACAAATGCACATAAAAAGTATATCATATTTTAAATATAAATGTACAGGGTGGGGCAAAAGTAGGTTTATAGTTGTTCATATGGAAAATAATACAATCTATAATAATAAAAGCATAATATGCTAATTAGACCAGACAGCCAAACGACCTTCCGGTTGTCATTCTGGACATCCTTCTGGATGAAGCCGCTGTGGCGGGTGGCCAAGACAGAAGTGGTTAGGGGCGATCAGGCAGGCAAGTGAATGGTTAGGGACAATCAGGCAGGCAGGCAAAGTGGTTAGGGGTGATCAGGCAGGCAGGCAGAGGGGTTAGGGGCAATCAGCCAGGCAGACAGAGTGGTTAGGGGTGATCAGGCAGGCAGGCGGAGGCGGTTAGGGGCTATCAGGCAGGCAGGCAGAGGGGTTAGGGGCGATCAGACAGGCAGGCAGAGGCGGTTAGGGGCTATCAGGCAGGCAGGCAGAGGGGTTAGGGGCAATCAGCCAGGGAGGCAGAGTGGTTAGGGGCGATCAGGCAGGCAGGCAGAGTGGTTAAGGGTGATCAGGCAGACAGGTGAGTGGTTAGGGATGATCAGGCAGGCAGGCAGAGTGGTTAGGGGCTATCAGACAGGCAGGCAGAGGCGGTTAGGGGCTATCAGGCAGGCAGGCAGAAGGGTTAGGGGCAATCAGGCAGGCAGGCAGGCGAGCGCTTAGGAGCCAGCTGTCCCGGATTGCAAGAGAGATGTCTGACTGCTAGTTCAGGCAGTTGGACATCACTCAAGGGGTCCTGGATTGCGAAAGGTGCAGGCCGGGCTGGGGGATCCCCCACCCCCACCCCATGCACGAATTTTGTGCATTGGGCCTCTAGTAATCTATACTGATAAAAGGGTAATATGCTAATTAGAGCATACATCTTCTGGATTTCCTTCCGGATGTCCTTCTGGACAAACCCGCAGCAGCTGCCTGAGGCTCCGGCTGGCTGTGGATGGTGGCTGCTGCTGCCAGGGCCAGCCCGAGGCTCAGGCAGGCCACAGATGGCAGCTGCCACTGGAACGGCCCAAGGCTTAGGCAATGAGGGCCGGGCCAAGGCTCAGGCAAGCCATGGTGGCTGCAAGGGCTGAGGCTCAGGCAGGCGCTGCAGCTGGTAGTGGCAGCAACAGAGGAGTGATGGGGGCCTCGCCTTCCCCTGATCTGCCAGTTGCCTCAGTAGGACATCCCCTGAGGGCTCCCAGACTGTGAGGGGGCAGGCCGAGCTGAGGACCCCCCACCCCTGCAGTGCATGAATTTCATCCACCAGGCCTCTAGTTAATAAATAATAATACAAGAATAAACTCTGTGTTTCCTGCACTCATAACTATAAGTCTATTTCTGCCCCTCCTTATAATGTCAACTTACTTTTCCTCATGAAACAAGACTATTTCATGCCAGGACATGCATTGAAATTTTACTTACTGCTTCCTACTGCCTCATGGTATAATTGTACTGTATTTAATTTAGCTATTTTTGAGTGATTAATTAGGTTCTTTTTCCCTCAGTACAAATATCCTTGTGCATACATCTTTATTGCACATGTGCAAATATTTCTCTGGGCAGAAGAGAAGTACTCTTGTTTGCTAGAACCTGGCAGCTGAATAAATGCCTCTTCCACCCTCAAAGATATTCACGCTCTAATCTCTGGAGCCTGGGAATTGTAATTTGTGTGGCAAAAATGACTTCCTTGGTGTGATTAAATTAAGGATCTTGCGATGAGGAGACTGTCCTGGATTATCCAGCTGGGCCCTGATGCATCCTAAGGGTCCCTAGAAGAGGGAGACAGGGTCAATGGCAGTTTCCCTTCCTCCTTTCCAATGTGGATACCTTTTATTTTTTCTTCTTGTCTGATAACTGTGACTAAGACATCCAGTACAATGTAGAACAGTGATGGCAAACCTTTTGAGCTTGGAGTGTCAGCATTTTGAAAAACCCTAACTTTGGTACCATGTCACATATAGAAATTTTTTGATATTTGCAACCATAGTAAAACAAAGACTTATATTTTTGATATTTATTTTAGATATTTAAATGCCATTTAACAAAGAAAAATCAACCAAAAAAAATGAGTTCGCGTGTCATAGGTTCACCATCACTGATGTAGAATAAGAGTGATGAAAGTGGACATCCCTATCTTGTTCCTGATCTTAAGGGAAATGGTTTTAGTTTTTGCTAATTGAGTATGATGTTGGCTGTAGGTTTGTCATGTATAGACTTTATTATGTTGAAGTATGTATGATACCTCTATTCCCACTTTGCTGAGAGATTTTATCAAAAATGGGTGCTGGACCTGGCTGGTGTGGCTCAGTGGTTGAGCGTCGACCTATGAACCAGGATGTCTGGGTTGCGGGCTTGATCCCCAATGGGGCCTGCAGAAGGCAGCTGATCAATGATTCTCTCTCATCGTTGATGTTTCTATCTCTCTCCCTCTCCCTTCTGAAATCAATAAAAATATGTATTTTTTAAATGGGTGCTGGATTTTGTCAAATGCTTTTTCTGCATCTATTGATATGATCATATGATTTTTATCTTTCGATTTGTTTGTGTGATGTATCATGTTTATTGATTTGCAAATAGTGTATTAGCCTTGCATCCCTGGGATACATCCCACTTGGTCATGGTGAATAATCTTTTTAATATTGCTGATCCAATTTGCTAATATTTTATTGAGGATTTTGGCATCCATGTTCATCAAGGATACTGGCCTGTAATTTTCTTCTTTGCAGTGTCTTTATCTGGTTTTGTAATTAGGATACTACTGGCCTCATAAGAAGAACTTGGCCCTCTCTGGTTTGTCTCAATGGATAGAGCATCGGCCTGCAGACGAAAGAGTCCCAGGTTCAATTCCGGCCAAGGGCACATGCCCAAGTTGCGGGCTCGATCTCCCCCCGCCACAGTAGGGGGCATGCAGGAGGCAGACAATCAATGATTCTTTCTCATCATTGATGTTTCTATCTCTCTATCTCTCTTTCTTCCCCTCTGAAATCAATTTATACACACACACACACACACACACACACACACACACACGAAGAGCTTGGAAGTCTTTCTTCCTCTTGAATTTTTTGGAATAGTTTGTGGAGGATAGGTGTTAGTTCTTTTTTGATTGTTTGATAAAACTCCCCTGTGAAGCCATCCAGTCTAGGACTTTTGTTTGCTGGGATTTTTTTTATTATTGTTATTATTACTGCTTCAGATTCATTAGTTGTTATTGCTATATTCAGAGTTTCTGATTCTTCCTGAGTTAGTTTTGGAAGATTGTATTTTTCTAGGAATTTGTCCATTTCACTCTGGTTGTCCAATTTTTCGGCATATAGTTGTTTGTAATTTTTTTTACAATCCTTGAGATTTCTGTGGTGTCAGTTGTTACTTCACCTCTTTCATTTCTGGTTTTATTTACTTGGGTCCTCTCTCTTTGTTTCTTGTTGATTCTAGCTAAAGGTTCATCAATCTGGTTTATCTTCTCAAAGAACCAGCTCTTGGTTTCACTGATCTTTTGTACTGTTTTTTCAGCCTCTGTCATTTACTTCCTCTCTGATCTTTATTATTTCCTTTCTTCTACTGACTCTGGACTTTTTTTATTGTTCTCTTTCTAATTCTTTTACTAGTAGTTCTAGGGTTAGATAGTTTACTAGATATTTTTCTTGGTTTTTGAGACAGGCTTATATTGAACTTCCCTCTTGAACTGCTTTCACTCTGTCCCATAGATTTGGGGTTGTTGTGTGTGTTCATTTTCATTTGTTTTCAGGAATTTTTCAATTTATTCCTTGATCTTGGTAACGCACTCATTGTTTAATAACATGCTATTTAGCTTCCATGTGTTTGAATGTTTTTGAGTGTTTTTATTGTAGTTTATTTCTAGTTTTATCCCTTTGTGATCCAAGAAGATGCTTGATATGATTTCAATCTTCTTGAACTTGTAGAGAATCAGTTTGTGTTCTAACATGGTGCACTTGAGAAGAATGTATACTCTGCAGCTTTGGGATGAAATGTTTGTAAATGTCAATTATTGTTCAGGTTCTTTGTCCATTTTTTGTAAGATGGTTTTCTTTTTTCTTATTGATTTACTCTTCTTCATTATAATTTTTACTACTAATCCCATGATGTATGTGTTGTAAATATTTTCTCCCTATCATTTGACTTTTTACTTAATATCAAGTAATATAATAGACCCAGACTTTATAATCATGCCCAGTCGGCGTAGCTCAGTGGTTGCGCATTGACCTATGAATGAGGAAGTCGTGGTTCAATTCCTGGTCAGGCCATATGCATGGTTGTGGGCTTGATCCCCAGTGTGGGTCATGTAGGAAGTAGCTGGTTAGTGATTCTCGTTCATCATTGATGTTTCTGTCTCTCTCTCCCTCTCCCTTCCTCACTGAAATCAATAAACATATTTTAAAAAAATTAAATAATAATAAAGCACAGATTTTATAATCAAATAATTTTGGAAATTCTAGGGTTACAGAGTCAGACTTCTTTCCTTAGAACTTGTTAAGGCCTTTATTAGGTGACTAGAGGCCTGGTGCACAAAAGTCATGCACTGGGGGGGGTTGTCCCTCAAGCCCAGCCTGGCACCCTCTCCAATCTGGGACCCTTGGAGAATGTCCAACTGGCGGGTTTAGGCCCAATCCCCTGGCTTGCCTCCCTGATTGCCCCAACCATCTTCTGCCTGGCCAGTCTGATCACGCCCTACCACTCCCCTGCCAGCCTGATTGACACTTAACTGCTCCTCTGTTGGCCCGATTGCCCCCAACTGCCCTCCTCCTCACAGAGAGTCTCCAGAACTGCTCTCCCCTGCCTGCCCAGTCGCCCCCAACTGCTCTCCCCTGCCAGCCTGGTTGCCCCCAACTGCCCTCCCCAGCAGGCCTGGTCCCCCCCAACTGCCCTTCCCTGGAGGCCTGGTTGCCCCCAACTGCCCTCCCTAAAGGCCTGGTCACCCCCAACTGCTTTTCCCTGCAGGCCTGGTTCCCCCCCCCCCCCGCAACAACTGCCCTCCCCTGCCAGCCATCTTGTGGTGGCCATCTTATGACCACATGGGGGTGGCCATCTTTGACCACATGGGAGCAGCCATCTTGTGACCACATGAGGGTGGCCATAATTGTGAGGGCATGACAGTCAATTTGCATATTACCTCTTTAGTTTATAGGATAAGCTGGATACTAAAAGTGATAGAGAAAATAAAACCTCAAATTAATCTGACTTATGATCAGTGGTGTAAGACATCTATATAAAATACCAGTAAATCAAATTACCATGCTCCTAAATGATATTTTGTATATAAAACTATTCATATAACAGTAATATACTACCAACTAAGTTTTCTGAATATGAGACTATTCATATAGTGACAATATGCCACCAACTAATAAGTTCTTTCTATATAAGACTAGTCATATAACCATACCCAACCATAGATCAAAGAAAAAAGCTCTACAGGCAATTTGAGAGATGTCAAAGTGGTACTTAAGACAATTGAACATCCATTCTTTATTAAAACTCTTAGGAAAGTAGGAATGAATGGATATTTGGACATTTTGCTAAAGATAGCAATCAATCACAGTCCAAGACCACACTACATCTCATGGTAGAGCAGTGGAGGCGTTCTTCCCAACACAGAAAAAGCACAATCACCACCACCCCAATAAAGCATCCAGGAATTTCTAGCCAATGCAATAATAAATGAAAAGTAGACACGTTACAAAATACCAGGCAGCTGTATTAGTATTCATAGATGTCATAAAAATATAATAAGACAAATAAAAGGGAAGTGCTAAGCACCCATTATAAAACAATTTACAAAACTTAATAGCTTTCCCAATATCAGCAGTAGCCAGTTAGAAAACATAATATTTTCAAAATAACAAGCAAAACATAAGGTACAAATAAGCATAAATTTGTTGAAAGTGTGTGAAGAAAACTACACATCTTTGTTGAGAGATATAGAACAATATATAAATAGACAAGTAAATATATATCCCAAGTTTGTGTATGGGAAGATTCAATGTTATAAGGATATAGCTATTCCTCAAATAATTTAAAAGTTAAATGTAAGTCTAATTTAACTCCAATTTGATTTTTGGTTTATTTATTTCTAATGACATTAAAAGTGTATGTCCTTTAACCAGCTATTAAAGATTTAATAACCTAAATGTCCAACAATATGGAGTTGGTTAACTAAATTATAGCTCATCTAAGTGAGAAAAAACCCCTGCATAGTTTATTTAAATTCATGTTTTACAAAAATAATAACATGAAAAAGTTTAAGATATAATTTTCAGTGAAAATCAGTTTCAAAAATATTACAAATAGAGATTGATATGTGTATATATGTGTGTATATGCCCCAGCTTCACCCAGCCCAACATTAGTTACCAGCCCAGGGTAACTGCTGTCTCTTAGATTTCTTCAATCTACAGTTTTATAAAAGTTCTTCACTTAGCTCTCTT
>NW_005873464.1:11220-14129 GCF_000147115.1 Myotis lucifugus | reverse complement strand
TCTAACTAACCAATAACTGCATTTTAGGGGGGGAAAAAGTTTGTTCTTTTTGCTCATTCCTATTGCCCTAATACCAAAAACAGTGCTTGACACATAGGAAGCCCTCGGTAAACACCTGTTCAAATAATTCTCTGTTCATGTCCATTGACTACTCTTCTGTTAGATGGTTTTCTAGATTCGGTATCTAGTATTTGAATGCAAATATTTTATTATATATAATACTAGAGGCCCAGTGCACAAAAATTTGTGCACTCCAGAGGGTCCCTCAGCCCGGCCTGTGCCCTCTCGCAGTCTGGGACTCCTCGGGGGATGACCACCTGCTGGCTTAGGCCCGCTCCCCTGGTGATTGGGCCTAAGCTGGCACTCAGACATCCCTCTGGCAGCCCAGGAGCCTTTGGGGGATGTCCACTTGCCAGCGTGGAGCAGGCCTAGCTGCAGTCGGACATCCTTAGCACTGCTGAGGAGGTGGGAGAGGCTCCCACCACCACCGCTGTACTGGCAGCTGGAAGCCTGGCTTGTGACTGAGCAGAGCTCCCCCTGTGGGAGCACACTGACCACCAGGGGGCAGCTCCTGCATTGAGCATCTGCACCCTGGTGGTCAGTGTGTATCATAGTGACCAGTGATTCCCAGTCGCTCTGCTGTTAGGGTCAATTTGCATATTGCCCTTCTATTATATAGGATAGAGGCCTGGTGCATGGGTGGGGGCTGGCTGGTTTGCCCTGAAGGGTGTCCCGGATCAGGGTGGTGTCCCACTGGGGTGCCTGGGCCAGCCTGGGTGAGCGGCTGAGGGCCATTTTCAGACTGGCCACACCCCCTTCATGGTGGGGGTCCCTGCTGGGGTGCCTGGCCAGCCTGGGTGAGGGGCTGAGAGCCGTTTTCAGGCTGGCCACAGCCCCTTTAGGGTGGGGGTCCCCACTGGGGTGCCTGGCCAGCCTGGGTGAGGGGCTGATGGCTGTTTGCAGGCTGGCCACAGCCCCCTTCAGGGTGGGGGGTCCCCGCTGGGGTGCCTGGCCAGCCTGGGGTGAGGGGGCTGAGGGCCGTTTTCAGGCTGGCCACACCCCCTTTCAGGGGTGGAGGGGTCCTGCTGGGGTTCCCTGGCCAGTCTGGGTGAGGGGGCTTGATAACTGGTTTGCAGGCTGGCCAAGCCCCCCCAGCAGGGACCCTCTCCCCCATGAGGGTGTTGGCCATCCCTGGGTGAGGGGCTGATGGCTGTTTGCCAGCTGGGCCACAGCCCCCAGCCACCCAAGTTCCCAGTGGAGGCTGGCTGGAAGCAGGTATCTGGGATTTATTTAGCTTCTATAATTGAACTTTGTTGCTTTTTGTGGAGGCCATAGCCGGGCCAGGGCAGGCGGAAGCTTTGGTTTCCTTCATCACCGGGGCAACCAAAGCCTCCTGCTTGCTCCAGCTCCGTGGCTGCCAAGCCGCCATCTTGGTTGGGTTAATTTGCATATAGTCGCTCTGATTGGCTGGTGGGTGTGGCTTGGGCATAGCGAAGTACGGTCAATTAGCATCTTTGTCTTTTATTAGTGCAGATGTGTTGAGATTATTTAGTATAGTCTCCCTTCATCAAAGGAGTGGATGTTTGGTTGCGTGTCATTTGTCTTTTTATATGTGGGCTGGAACATACTACAGTTTGTTCATATTTGCACTCATTTCTTTCATTGATCAAGCTTAGAAAAGTCTTTTTCTGTGCAGAAATTATGTAAATATTCACCTAGAATTTTTAGTTTTTTAATGGTTTTTTTACACTGAAATCCAAGCATCTGAAATGTATTTTAGGGTATTATATAAAGTATAGATCTAATTTTTATTTTTGAAGTGGTTAGCCATTTTCTCTCCATCGTTTCCCCCATTTTATTAGAGGTGACATTTTACTGTATGTTAAATTTTCTTATTAAATGGGTCTTTATTCCTTTCTACTCATATAATAATATACCAGCCTTTAATTATTTAGTTTTATATTTAGTAACATTTATTGTGACATTTCTCATTTAAAATATATATATATATAAATATATATATATATATATATATATATTATTGCAGTAAAAGAAAAAAGGTTGTACAAAAAAATCACAAAGACAAAAATTAAAATCCTGTAATTCATTATTCACAGAAAAAGATTGCTAACTTTTTGGTATATGATATCCTTTTAGACTTTTTTCTACATATCTGTATTGTTGAAGTTATATAAAATATTTCAGTATTAGCTTATATGAGTCCCTCTTCTTCTTCACTATAATGTTTTTAAAATATTTTTATTGATTTTTTAAATATATTTGTATTGGTTCTAGAGAGAAGGGAGAGGGAGAGAAAGATAGAAACATCAATGATGAGAATCATAGATTAGCTGCATCTGCATGCCCCCTACTGAGGATCGAGCCCACAACCCAGGCATGTGCCCTGACCGGGAATCAAACCTTTCAGTGCACAGGACAGCACCCAACCAACTGAGCCACACCAGCCAGGGCCAATTATATAAAAATTGTTATAGAAGAATATTTAATGTTGTGGGAAAATGTTTACAATGCATTTTATGTACAAAACCGGGTTATAAAACAAATATGCTTTATAACTCTAATAATAAATATAAATGCAAATATAAGTAATTATATATTTAATATAAAATAAATAGAAATAGTGATAATAAACTTGAAAATATATGATATCAAAACATGTAGTAACACCAAATTTAAATGAAAGATGGAAAGGTTATAGTTAATTTTCACATTTTTATTTTGAAATTTTCACCTATTTCTAAAACTATATAAGAAAAAAACGTGGCCACAGAAGTCATCCCAGGTAGGTTGCTTCCAAGTTCACCCCTGAGCTTCAGAGCCTCCCCTGTCTTGTTAAATTTCCTCTGAATCTGTACCTGGCCACAGGCTCATTCTACTACTGACTTTCT
>NW_005873464.1:0-11120 GCF_000147115.1 Myotis lucifugus | reverse complement strand
TGATCCTGTTCTGGGACCACTGCTCGGGAGAGAAGTCATTAAAAAAGGACGGTGAGACTCAGCTGTGTTGCCCATCCTTTGAGAGCTGGCTCACAGCCGGGTAGGAGTGTGGGCAGCTCTGCTCTCCTTAGGACACGCTCTCCCCAGCTTGTGTGGAGTGTCTCCCACAGCATGCACACTCCTCTTTCCTCCAGCAGAGGAGTGATCAGCTGCCTCACATCCTAGAGAAAGTTTCTAGAGTAACTTTGCTTCCATCCATCAATGTCCTCCTTGGCTTCCTTCTAAATAGCCACAGTACACTATTTTGAAGGAACTTGAGAAGAAAAGTGGCCAAAAAGCAGGCTGACTTTAAGCTTGAGCATATTACCCAAGTCAGGCCTCCAAGTTCTGAGAACTCACCTCTTTGTCACTGTGATGAGCCCGGGTTGCTCTGGGTGCTGATAGCTAATTAGCGTGTGGCAGAAGCAGGAGGAAAGAGAAGGGCAGCAGGCTCCTAGGAGAGGGAAGGGTGATTATCATGAAGCCTCACCCAGTGTCCAAGACGAAAGTCGCCTTTACATGTCCTCGGGATGTGCTCGTTAAGTTAATTAACCGTTTTTATCCATGGACGTCATTCTCCGTCAGCCATAGACATAAGTAAGCCCTATTGCCAGCCTGTAAGGTACCTTTGTGCAAACTAAAAAGGTGCCCCTTCCTGCAAACACTTTACTGCCATCTGCTGGAGATGTTCCGTAATGTGTCACTGGCTCTCCCCACAGTTTTGCATGATGCAGAATCAAACATGGTGGCCGTGGGGAAAGTCTATCAGTCCTCCACCCCTGTTTCCCACGTTAGGGCAACAAGGATCCCAGGACTCACACTAGCCATGCTAGGGAATACACCTGAATATGGCAATATTATTTGCTATGATCTTCAAACAAATCTAGAATTCTGTCTCTGATTGAATCTCATTGGAAGGCACCCACCTTTACCCGACCCTTTCTGTTCCAGGTTCATTAAAATCGGAGACAAAGAGTGTGAATACAATCCCAAGTTCCGGCTCATACTTCACACCAAGCTGGCCAATCCTCACTACCAGCCGGAGCTGCAGGCTCAGGCCACCCTCATCAACTTCACTGTGACCAGGGATGGCCTGGAGGACCAGCTGCTGGCCGCTGTGGTCAGCATGGAGAGGCCAGACCTGGAGCAGCTGAAGGTGCGTCCAGGATCCGCCGAGAAAGGGAGGCAGACAACACGCTGTCACTAGATCCCGCAGGGCGCCCCTCCCTGGGGGAAGTATGTGGGCTATTTTCTCTGGAGCTGAGCAGCCGGGGCTCTGCTAGACTGAGGAGCCAACACCTCTAGCCGCCTGGAACACCGGGGAGACAGAGGCTAGAGCAATGATAGCGAACCTATGACACGCGTGTCAGAGGTGACACGCGAACTCATTTTTTTGGTTGATTTTTCTTTGTTAAGTGGCATTTAAATATATAAAATAAATATCAAAAATATAAATCTTTGTTTTACTATGGTTGCAAATTTCAAAAAATTTCTATATGTGACACATGCACCAGAGTTAAGTTAGGGTTTTTCAAAATGCTGACACGCCGAGCTCAAAAGGTTCGCCATCACTGGGCTAGAGTGAGCTGAAGAACCGAGGCAGACACAGACACTTATCGCAGGGCCTTGGAGGGGCTATGAACTTGCATGGCCAGCCATGAGGGCCTCCTGTCACACATGTTCTCGTGCCTGTGTCACAACTAAGCAGGGTTCAATTTTGCAAGGGCATTAAAAACAGGCGGCGCATCCACCGTAGGATAGTGTCTAAACTCGGGCTGCTATAATAAAACACAGACATTTATTTTCTCACAGTCCTGAAAGCTGTAAGTCCAAGATAGGGGACCACGTGTTTGGTGTCTGGAGAGACCTTCCTGGCTTGGAGATGGCCACCATGTCACTGTGCACTCCCAGGCCTCCTCCTTGTGTGCAGAGAGAGAACCTCGCTGGTGTCTCTGTTTATAAGGACACTACTTCCATCAGACCAGAGCCCCACCCTATCGACCTCATTGAACCTTATTCAACCCCTTACAGGCCCATTTCCAATATTGGGGGAAGGGCTTCAACATGATTTATTGAGGACACAATTCAGTCCATGGCAAGTAACATCCCTGTTTTACGCTCTTTAGGCCAGATTAGATTATAAATGCACGTCCAAAATGACAGTGTATGTGAGATTGACACCGAGGCGCCTGGCGTCCACGTCCTGCGAGCATGCCTTTACTGAACATACACCCACAGAGCCCAACTCTGAATCAGGCAAAGAGCACAGGCGCTCAGGTTCAGCAGGTCAAAAGCAACACCATGTCCCTGCCCTCACAGGCTTACGGTCTAGTGGAGGGACACAGAAAATAAGAATGTAAACAAAAAGTATATGCCATGTCAGGTGGTGATGAGAATCTTGAAGACAGTCAAGCAGGGTGATTTTAGAGAGCCCTGGACTAATTTAAACTGGAGAAGTCAGAAAAAGGTTCCATAAGGGGGTTGCATCTGAGCCAATTCCTAATTTTTTTAAATATAATTTTATTGATTTCAGAGAGGAAGGGAGAGGGAGAGAGAGAGAAACATCAATGATGAGAGAGGATCATTGATCAGCTGCCTCCTGCACACCCCACACTGAAGATCAAACCTGCAACCCGGGCATGTGCCCTGATGGGGAATCGAACCATGACCACCTGGTTCAACCACTAAGCCACGCCGGCTGGGCCCTCACTAATTTTAAAGACCCTGGAACAGAGCATTCCCTGCAGAGAACAGCAAATCCTGGTTGTAAACTGGGATTGAGGAATGTTTTGTTTTGTAAGAAGCAGAAGCTGAGCAGGGTGGCCATGGCTCGAGCCTCCAACAGGAAGATTGTTCTTTCGTGGATCCAAAAGCAATTACCCCAGCTGTGCACAGGCAGAGAAGCCGAAGCTGCCTGAGGTTATGGCCCCACCTGAGAGAGAGTGTCCAGAGCTGTAGGGTAGGAACCTAACAATCCGAGAGGGAAGACGAGGTGAGATCTGCTTGGACACCAGCAACCCCCAGCAGCCTTGAGGCGAGCTCCTGCAATGATCCTGTCTAAACTGTGTAAGACAGTTTCTGTTGACTTTCCCCCCCCCAAAAAAAATATATATATATCCATAGGAGACCTATTCTCTGGGAGCAGTAAAGTGGTGATAGAGAGGACCCTCTGGGGAACTAACACTTGACCCTACTTTCTAACTATTCACAAAAATAGGTTCTGTTTCATGAACAGACTGTTTGCATTGTGTGCAGCATTGCACAGCACTTCCAGGCATAGGGACTGGGACTAACCCAGCCCCGGTTACTAAAGGTCTACAGGGGTCATTAGCCTAAGGTCACATGACTAGGAAATGGTGCAGTTAGGATTCAGCTCAGTTGCTCATCTCGTCTGCTTATGGTCTCGATCATTCTGCTATTTTGCCTTCAGTTTGCATCTCTAAGAGAAGGGACCCCGGCCCCATAAACATTTACTTTTTCAGACCTATCCTGAGAGTAGGATGCTCTGAGCTTCTATATGTGACTCCCCCTCACTTGATATTTGCAGTCGGATCTCACGAAACAGCAGAATGGCTTCAAAATCACCCTGAAAACACTGGAAGACAGCCTGCTGTCTCGCCTCTCCTCGGCCTCTGGGAACTTCCTGGGAGACACAGCCTTGGTGGAGAACCTGGAGGTCACCAAGCAGACCGCGGCGGAAGTCGAGGAAAAGGTGAAACTACCCTGGCAGCCTGAGCTGGGGAGCAAATGCCCCCCTCCCAGACCCTGCATCAACTTTTAGGTTAAAGAAGCCAGACTAACAGATGGCTTTCCTGTCTTCCCAAGTTTCTCCTAGAAAATCAAACGACAGGATTCCTGAAATGACTGGCTCACGTTCTGTATTGTGGAGTTCCCACCTTCTGGGAATTGCTTTTGACAAGTCACCTCCACAAATGTGTGATGAGCAGTTAAGCCTGTGCAGTAGTCTGTGCAGGGCCTGGGAGCTCAAACTTAACTCCTCGGTGAGCTTGTAGAATTGCCCGAAGGTAAGGGATCACACTGCTGTAAGAGTTGGCTGGTTCAGGCACGATTACACCTGGAGGAAACCCCAGCCTGCAGAAATCTCACATGTCTGACTTTAATGAGAGAACGTCACTGGCTTCCCAGGAAGCTCAGCTCTCAAAAGCAGTACCTTCCTGCAAACAACTTAGGGTACAGCTTTCTCCCCTTCTTTCACAGCATTTGGGAGCTTTCATTTTCCCTTGTGGGGGACTAGCAGACATGACTTCCGAGGGCCAAGCTCCCCCGCCCATTCCCAGCAGGCTGCGAACCTACACAGTTCTTCCCTCATTTTCAGCTCTGTTCTTGAATCAGAAGAGTATTTAAGATTCTGGTCTGAGCCCTAGCTGGTTTGGCTCAGTGGACCAAAGGGTCCCGGGTTCGATTCCGGTCAAGGGCATGTACCTCGGTGGCAGGCTCCTCCCCAGCCCAGGCCCTGGGCACATGCAGGAGGCAACCAATCGATGTGTTTCTCTCACATCGATATTTCTGTCTTTCCTTCTCTTGTCCACTCTCTCTAAAAATCAATGAAAAAATATCCTTGGGTGAGGATTAAAAAAAAAAGATACTGGTCTGAGTAGGTTAAGTGTCTATAACAGTGTCCAGGAACAATACACCTTTGAGGGTATACACTTATTGTCAGATTATTGGGATTTCTCCAAATATAAAGACTCTGTTCCAGGTAGAAACAAGGTAGGAAAAATGAAGAATGCCCTGGCCCATATGGTTGGTTGGGTGTAGTCCCATGCTCCAAAAGGTTGCTGGTTCAATTCCTGGTCAGGGTATGTGCCTGGGATGTGGGCTTGAGCCCCCATAGGGGCTGTGCAGAAGGCAGCTGACACATGTTTCGCTCTCACATCAATCTTTCTCTCTCTTCCTCTCCCTCTCTCTCTAAAAATCAATTTTTTTAATAAAAAAAAAAAGCAAAGAAGGAGAGCAACCATAGGCAGGGCAGACAAACCAGCTCATGCCATCCTGGGATAACAGACAGCTGAGGTTTGAATGAGAGGCTGAAGGGAGGAAGGTCCGGCCTCACTTGTCTCTGGGACTCTGGTGTGACCACCAGGTTTTGCCCGTGGTTCACTATGGCCTCCGAAAGTGTAGAGAGGGGCATGCAAAGTGTACACAGTACTTACAGCAGAAGTTCCACTGCCTGGGAAGAAGAGATGAGAGGACACTTTCCAACCCACTTCGAGGGAGTAGGTCAGAGGTGGAATTGACCATGTTAATATCTCTTCCTGCTGCCTCATTCCTTTTTTTCTTTTCTTTTTCTTAATTTTCAGAGAGATGGAAGAATGACTCTTTTTTTAATATATTTTTATTGATTTCAGAGAAGAAGGGAGAAGGGAGAGAGAAATAGAAACATCAATGATGAGAGAGAATCATTGATTGGCTGCCTCCTGCATGCCCCCTACTGGGGATCAAGCCCGCAACCTGGGCATGCGCCCTTGACTGGAATTGAACCTGGGACTGTCGTAAATGTTTCCCTCCACGTCCCGCGTGGTTCAGGGTTCAATATCTGGAAGAGGAGCCGCACACAAATGAAATAGAAAAGACAAGAGATAATTTGGAAATATTGGGGGACCAGGCGGGTAAGTCCAACTCAAGAGGAAGGACTTCCACCCGTGCTCAGTCCGCACCGACCTTTTATAGTCTGAGGTAAACAATGCAGTGGTTACCATAGTTACAGTTCTTGTGAGTTTCACCTATTTACACTCCCTGCACTTCCCTCAGCCCATTAGCTTCCCAGGTAAGACCTGGGGAGTGTTATAAGGTCAAGCCTGATTATGCTAAAAGGACTGAGCCCTCTAAGCTGGGACTTGTTTGTGACTTTGCCAGCAGGTCAGTCCAAGGCTCAACCCTATATAAGTTTCCCACACGGGACCATTCAGTCCACAGGCCTACACTGAGCCAAACTGGCTAGAGCTCATTCCTTCTTCATCCTCCTCTTTAAAGTCAACGAACATTTATTGAGTGCCTGCTGTGCACCAAGCGTTTATAGAATCTTTTTTTCTCTTGCTGTTTCATTTCTTGTTTGTCTTCTTTCTCTTCTCATCCATTCATCCAATAAATACTTACTTGGAGGCTGTTCTATTCCAAATTCCATGACAAAAGTTGGGGGTACAACAATGAACTTGCCAAAATCCCAGGCTTCCGGGACCTGGTCCTCTGAAGGAGAAAGACAAACAGGCAACTGCAAAGCGGTGGTGAGGGCTATGGGAGAGGAAGCACACGAGGCCGTGAACACACAGGGAAAGCACTCAGCTCAACCAGAGGAGAGGGACATTTCTCTGTCGTGGAAAGGACTCGAGGGACAGTAGAGGAGATGGAAGTGGTCACTGGAGATGAGGCAGGAAATGTAGGCTGTTTCCATTGCAATAGACTTTGTAGACCATGCTAAGAAGTTTGGGCTTGAATGAGAGTTCGGGATCATAAAAGAGCTTTTTGTTTTCCTTTTTAGACAAGAGAGTAACATAGTCAGAACTGTGTTTTAGAAAGACCACTCCAGATACAGTCTGGAGGAGAGCTTGGGAATGAGGAGGCAGAGAAAGTAGTGGAGGGCACAGTGATTCCGATTAGAGGTGATGGTATCCTGAGCTAAGGTGGCAGTTGTGGTGCAAAGAAGTGGGCAAATTCAAGAGCTATGTGAAAATTCAGAGGTAGAATTGAAAAACTTGCCAATTCATTGGATATGATTATACACGGGTGGACATAAGTAGCTTTACAGTTGTTCATATGGGAAATAATATAAGTAATAAATAATACAAGAATAAACTGTTTTGCATACTCTCAACTGTAAACCTACTTTTGCCCCTCTTTGTACGTAGATAAAGGTGTAGCCAAGGAAATTACTCAGGTTCCAAGAATAAACATCTAGAAAGGTACTGGTGCCTATAGCTGAAAAAAAAGAGAGAGATTAGAAGTGGATTTTGGAATGAGAAGAAATGATGGTTTCAGTTTGTGTTGTGTTGAGTTTGCAATGCCTTTGAGCTGTTCACATGGGATTGTCCCATGGCTTTTGAGATATATGATCTTGGGCTGGTGATAGAGTGCTGAGAATCATCAGCAGGTAGTTGATCATTGAAATTTTAGAAGTGAATAAAGTCACCTAAGAGATGTGTGTGCAAATGAGATAGGCAAGCTACTCCCGGAGCCCAGCAGGTACCAGTCAAAAACTCATTAATCTCCTCATATAGCTTACCTCTCCTTGCAGCCAATTAGCAGCTAGACTGAAGGACACTTCTGTCTGCAAGATTTACTCCCGTGAGCTTAAATTGTGTCCCCTCACTCACACATGTGCACTAGCAAGAAAGACTGCCCTTTGGTGACCCCTCCCTCATTTAAATGCTAAAAAAAAAAAAAAACCCTGAGTGAAGAATTAACATGCTAATGAAACATGTGATGCATGAAGAAGCATGTAGTTCCACCACACAGGCACCAAAGTCCTGCCTCTCCATACTTAGACATCACGGTTAGACATCACCCTTCCAGCTCCAACTTCTTTAAAACTATTCCCTGGCTTTTGTTCGGGGAGCAGCATTTCTCTTTTCCCTTTAAATGTTGTTTCCCTTAGTACACCATTTTTCCCTGAGTACTGTTCTTATGGTGAACTCTCTTGATATCTCGGGAGCTCCCAAGAACTCAGGATGGTTCCATGGTAAGATTTTTGCCTGACATGTTGGAGACCTGAGTTTGGTTCCTGGCCAATGCACCAGGGTTGTATCGGTTTCTGGTGATCTCTTTTGACTTCTATCCTGGGAGATCACAAGAACCCAGGACACCAGTAATACAATAAGACTGGGAGTAGAGCATTGAGAAATACTGATACAGTTTGAGAAAAGTAAAGATGTGAAGGATAGAATGGAGCAGAGAGATGGAAGGAAAAGCAGGTAATAAGGTATCATGAAAAGAAGCATTTCAAGAGGAAGGGATGTCCAATGGTGTTGAATAATGGCTGAGATGTGCCCACTGAATTTTGCAAAAAGGAGTTATCAATGAACTTGGGAGAATGGTTTCAGTGAGGCAGTAGAAGCAGAAGCCTGCATTAGAATGAGAGTAAATGGGAGTTGAGAAAGGAGGAGTATAGACAACTCTTTGAAGTAGCCCAACTATGAAATGGTAAAGAGAGAAAGGGTTATAACTTAAAGTGTAGATGGATCCTTCAAGGCATTCCTCCCTGACATGGGAGAGACTGAGCATGCTAAGATCTTAGCTGGGGGTGGGAGGATGCATGGATTTTAAGGAAAAGGAGCAGTCGCCAAGAAGAGTTGAATTAATGGGGATGGCAAGGAATAACTAATATAGTCGGGTACATAAGAAAGTCAGAGAAATATAATTTGGGTCACCAACAAAAGCTTTACTTTTTATTTGAGTGTAATTGGTATATAATCTTACATTATTTACATTAGTTTCATGTGTATAATATAGTGACTCAACATTTGATGCCTTACACTATGATCACCCCACCAGTTCTAGTACTCATTTGTCACTGTGCAAGAGCTTATCTTTAGAACGATAGTTAGTTCCAATGTGATAGGGGATACAGGGCAAACGTGAATCTAGAAATGGTTCGTGGGTCACTATGGGCCGCTGGGGTAGAGGGACAGAACATTAATGGACTAGAAGGGAACGTCTTGAAGGATTCCTGTACTCTTTAAGTTACAATCCTTTCTCTCTTTACCATTTCATAGTTTGGCTACTTTAAAGAGTTGTCTATATGCACTTCTCCTCTTGCAACTCCCATGTACTCTGCTCAGAGAGGGAATGGTGGTGAGGTAGAGGACTTGGGGAGAAGAGTGAAGGTTTACAATAGTTGTTGCAAAAAATGAAAGTTGACTAAAGATACACAGAATAATGGGCAGCATTAAGGACCCAGGTGAGCTTAAGAGTATGAATCTGTGATAACACCGATATGATCAATTATGTGATTTCTGTTCACTTCCACACCCTTCTGAGAATTTTTTGTCTTTTTATTACTGAATGTAACCTATTTACATTTATTAACGTTGCAGATATAGTTAAATATTTCTACTATCTTAATCTGTGTTTTCTATTAACCAGGCTTTTTGTTTATTTTTTTCTCCTTTCTTCCTTTTTCTTTATCCTCCTCTTTTATTCTTTGCAGATTTTAAAGTTACTCATTCTATTTTATTTAGTTGATTAACCTTGTTTCATTTATATATAAAATATTTCATTATTTATATGACTTGACAATAGATATATTAATTTAACAAAGACTAAAATTGAGCAATATAGCTAGCCTCTCCAAAAGTAATGTAAGGTTTTAGAACACTTTGATCATCCTCTCCCATCTTCTGTTGCTGTTTTTACATTTTAGTTCAACCAACTACTTCCACACTGGTTGTGACTTTTTTATAGAAGTTTTTGTTATTTATATTGGACATATATTTAAGAAATGGCGCGCGAGGCTTGCACGGCCCACATTGCCTGGCCGGAAGGGCTGACACTCACCCCCTGAAAGATGGTTACTCTAAGCTCCGTTAAGGAACACCACGGCAGCTTTCCAACCCTCAGCCACTCTCCCGATCGCAGTCTGTCCCACCCCACACACAGACTCTGTGACTCACACAAGCTGATTCACAGGAAGCCCTGGTTGGCTTGAACAATGGACCCCCATTTCTTTTTCTAACAGGTCCAAGAGGCCAAGGTGACCGAAGTGAAAATCAATGAGGCCCGCGAGCACTATCGACCGGTGGCCGCCCGCGCCTCTCTGCTCTACTTCATCATGAACGACCTCAGCAGGATCCACCCCATGTACCAGTTTTCTCTCAAGGTGACTCGCACCTGGAGTTCTTCACATAATCGTACCAAAGCAGCACAATCTGGCCGGTGCTGTTCCCCATGACAGCTTACCATGAGCTTTCATTAGCTGTGGCAGGTCTCTAAGATCAAATCCAGGAGAGCAGCTACAGTGCCTGCACACCTGTACTACATCCCTCGTCTCTTTAGCTGGGGCTTTCACAGCTCATTGGTGATTCGGCTGGAACCGAGGCAGAACTACACCAAGTCCCGGCCTCGCTCATTCAGTAAGCGCACATGACATGGCAGCCACTCGCTCGCAGAACGTGTGGGAGAGGATACCGAGACATGTTAGCAGTAATCTCCGCCCCCAAAGAGCTTAAACTAGAATGTGTGTCATGCACATCCATTAAAACCAAAGCAGGCAATGATAATAGACCAACTTCAAATTACTTTTCTTATTACCTTCATATCCCAAAGCTACTATTTTATGGGTTTTGAATTATTTCTAAAACCAAAGGTGTTATCAAATTATAAGCAGTGACTAAATTTATCTTACTCATGAAAAATAAAGACACATAAATTTTAAATGCATCCCTGAAATTATAGATTTCTCCCCTAGGACATTCACCAAAATTCAACAATTGAAGAGGCATTAGCTGGTGGTAGAGCATTTCTGAACAACTTTATTCGATTTGACCCAACAAATAGAGGACACGCGCACGCACACACATGCCCCCCGCCCACTCACACACAGGGGGAAGGGTTTATACACACAGACACACACTCAGAGCGCACAGGTCATTCTGTGAAGCCCAGTTGCGCTATGGAGACCACGGTGTGGGGATGGGTGCGCAGCTGAGAAATCAGCGGGCCGCTAGCACCTGGGCCCGTTTAATGGGAAATGACATGTCACCATTTCCCACGCCTCTCCCTCACTCAGAGGCGCTGCAGATGAGCTGAACTGTGTTTGCAGTATGTTATGCCTTTAAGAGAAATTCAATGCTTAGCCTTATATTCAGGTCAAAACATATGAAAGACTATAAAATACTTAAAGGCTGTCTGAATGTCAGCAAGCTAAGCCGAGTAACTGCAGGATCACCTCCCAGTTCCCAGTACACTTGCCATTGAGCTCAGTAACTGCCTGGAAGGAAGAAATCACTGGAGCCCATGAAAACATGTGTGCAGGATCCACTGTAAGTTGTTGTCAGCACCCGCACCCCGGTGTGGGCTTATCATTGGAAGCTCTATTTATAAGAGGGTGGGATTTGGGGTCCCATATT
>NW_005873463.1:35131-42127 GCF_000147115.1 Myotis lucifugus | reverse complement strand
TTTACTGTTAGCCTGCTAAGGAAATGGATTTCAGAATTGTTCTGCAAGCCTGTTACACACACACTCTTGGGGATGCCCTAAAGAGGGCTTTATTTGCATGTATTAGTTGAGAAACAGTTTTTGTTTAAAATAAATAACAAATATGGTGGCTCTATTTCTAATTTTTTGAGGAACCTCGGTACTGTTTTCCACAGTGGCTGCACTGACTTGCATTCCACCAGCAGTGCACAAGGGTCCCCCTCTCTCCAGACCCTCACCAGCACTTGTGTCCTGTCTTTGCGATAATAGCTATCCTGACAGGTGTGAGGTGATAGCTCATTGTGGTTTTGATTTGCATTTTCCTAATGGTTATCGATGTTAGCATCTTTTCATGCACCTGCTGACCATGTGTGTTCCTTCTTTGGAAAAATGTCTATTCACATCTTTTGCCCATCTTTTAATTGGGTTATTTGTTTTGGTGCTTTGAGTTGTATGAGTTCCTTGTATATTTCCAATATTAACCCTTTATCAGAATTGTTGTTTACAAATATTTTCTTCTATTCCATAGTTTGCCTTTCATTTTATTGATGGTTTCCTTTGTTATAAAAAAGTTTTTTAGTTTCGTGTAACTATGTGTGGTGATGGATGTATTAATTAACTTGATTATGGTAATCATTTCACAATGTATACATATATTAAATCACCACATTGTACACTTTTTTAAAAAATCAAATTGTACAATCTAAATATATACAATTTTCATACCTCAATAAAACTTAGAAAAATGTTAAAATTTAAAATAACAGAAACAAATGATAATAAAAACCTGGTGAAGCTTAGACTAAGAGGTTCTGCTCAGATACACAGCCGGGTGGAGGAAAGCAATGAGTAAGAGAATACCTTGAGCAGATGTTACCCAATAGGAAAAGAGCCACTGTGGATCTCTCTCTCTCTCTCTCTCTCTCTCTCTCTCTCTCTCTCTCTCTCTGTCTCGGCAAAATATGCATCACATAAAACATACCATCTTAACCATTCTTTAGTGTACAATTTAGTATATAGATCTCGTTTAAAGAGGAATTACACTGCCAAGAGAGAAAAAATCTTCTTCCCTCATAAGTTTAGTTCTCAGGTAGCCATGGGTCTGGAACAAACACAGAAATCTAGGTTTAAAGTGACAAACTGGAAATAGATGGCTGTGTAAAAAGTCATGGGCATAAAAATATATTCCTGATTGTAGTTACTACCTGGTCACCTCCTTTCCCTCCTGGTGGTGACTTTTTGACAAGAACTCATAGCCTTTGTAGCACACTCACACAGAGCCTTACTCTAGGCACCTCACAATTATTTGTTGCTTGAGTGTTACCTTTTTATTTTATTTTATTATTTTATTTGGTAAATAATTTGTCCATTCGGTGCTTTGTGCCTTTATTATGGAAGGAGGAAGAGGTGATGGATGGACAGCACCAGGGCCCCTCTTCCAAGGAACCCCTCTCAGCCCTGCAGGGCCACTACCTCGCAGAAATGACAGCACAGCAGGTGTGGGGACGTTAACCAGAGCCAGGCAGGTCAGCTGGCACATACTTTCAAGTGATTCCAAAGCAACACTTGCATCTGCATCAAATGATTGGAATCCTGTCAGGCTTGGAGTTTTTTAAACGGACTGACTCAGGGAGAGAAAAGCAGATTTCCCTCCATGTCCAGCCTGTCCGACATTAGTCTACTCATTTCAAAGAGCAAGACCAATCAGTAAGATGTGAATCAAGAAGGTGCCAGGAAAACAGCCCGGACAAGGTGGCATCCCTCTGCTCTCCATACGTTTGGCAATGCCTGGCGAAGTTCTTCATCTTGCGTCTATGTGCTTCCTGGCCTTTTTGAAAAGGTACCACTGTGTTTTAGGAAAGGAGCCAAAAAGCAGATCAAAATCTTGTATTATGACCAGAACCTTTTTAACAATGTGAGATTTCATAGAGACATGTTTCTGAAAGGTATGCCTCTCACCCTGGCCGGTGTAGCTCAGTTGGTTGGAGCATCCTCCCGTACACCGCAAGGTCACCAGCTCCATTCCTGGTCAGGGCATATGCCCAGTTGCAGGTTCTATCTCCAGTCAGGATGCAGGATGCATATTGGAGGCAACCCATTCCATTGATGTTTCTCTCTCTCTCCCTCTTCCTTCCTCTCTTTCTAATATATATAATTTTAAATGATGCCTCTTTTGTGTGATTTCATGTGGGCACTCCTTATAAAATGAATTTTATATTTTCTGCCTCAAATCCTCTTGAGAATGAGTGGAGAATACATAAATTACATGTTTCTTATTGAAAATTAGCCTTCAATATTTCCTATGCCAAGAAAACGTTACAAAATCAGGGCAGCATTAATATCTTTTCCCTAATGCTCTCTAAACACAGTTGTTGTTTTTAATTTTCATCTCATCTGCATAAGCCATTGGGGGGCTGGCAAAAACTGAGGGAGTAAACTAATACGCTAGAGACAAAACCCAAGATCTATCCCATGCTCAGATCTAAGTCATTTCCACGTGGTGTCTTTTCCATTACCTGGAACATCAGTGTTCCTGAAACCTCATCTACATGTGTGAGGCCAGTGCTCAGGTAAGTTACATTATTATTAAGAACAAAGCCCTTCCCTCCCTGAACCATTCTGCTTGAGGGACACAGGACACCATACTTCAACCTCCCTCAGTCCCCGCAACCCAGACCACCTATCTGCCATGCCCAAGGTCTTATTGGCAACTTTGCTTTGAATCCAACTGAAAAGGCTGCAAAAGTTTTGGTGACCATCCAGAAATTTCTCTCTGTGGATTATAGATTGTCAGGGATAATGAAATGTATTAATTTCCTGGGAAATTTTGTTCAGCTGTATTGAGGGAAAACCAGATTGTGACTAAGAATTTAAGTTGACAAAACAACCCAAATCCTTATAAATGTCCCACCAGTTGCAAACATGTGAGACTTCTTAGCTTTTATAGTGGGAACAGAGGGTGAATACACTGACCTATGAAAGTCAAGTAATTATGTACCTTTTATCCTCACAGCAAATAACGTGACACTGTCTAAAATTTGGGGGTGGCGAGGAAGAAGACTCACAAATTTTTTAATTAGCAAAGTATTGTAAATAGATGCCCCAAAAGATCATTTTCTCCACATTTGCAAGATCATGCTGGACTACTTAGACTAAGTGCCTAATAACAACGATTGTAAGAAGGCATTTTTTTCAGTTCATTATCATCTGTTACTTTCAATTTTGGTATCATGAGGTTATAATGATACTTGGTGTCATTCTGAAAGCTACCACAAATAAGACTCATATTTTTCCGAGTGAGTCTTTCTTTGAGGTTTCTTTTTATCATAGTATCTAGGTACTTAGAATCTAAAAATACGTTGTTAAATCCTTTTACTCTCTTTGTACTCTCAGGACATTAATCTCATTTCTTAAGCATTTGTTCTTCAGCTGCGTCTGTGCTGGAGAGGAGGAGCCTGCTTTGTTCAGCTGTTATTTTAGCCCCGATGAGTAGATGAAAAACCTAAATGAGCTCAAATGATTCTCATGTAATTAACAATTATATCTATTAAATGTCTCAGAAAAGACCACTGCCTTGGCTGGGAGAGATTTTCTTGGGTGCAGGGAGAAGTTTTGGGCCGGGGGGTGGGGGGGGCGGGGGCGGGCAAATCCCTTTGTGTCCTGACAGTGCCTCATTTACAGTCCTCCTTGCTTGTGAGTGAGAACTGGGCCTGCTCCAGCCCGTGGCTTTTCTGAGGGAAAGCTGGGCTCTGAGTCAAGGACTATGGCAAGGGCTGGGCTTGAAAGAGAAAAGACAGACAGACAAGCAGACAGAGGTGGAGCAATAGCAGACAGAAACAGTGGTAGAGGCCCTGGCTAGGTAGCTCAGTTGGTTGGAGTGTCATCCTGATACCCCAGAGATGTGGGTTCAGGGCACATATAGGAATCGATGAATGAATGCATGGGTGGGTGGATGGGCAAATCTCTCTCTCTCTCTCTCTCTCTCTCTCTCTCTCTCCTCTCCCCCCAACTCTCTCTCCCTTCTTTTCTCTCTCTAAAAATCAATTTTTTTAAAAAAGAGAGACCTAGCCAATTTTGCTCAGTGATTAGAGTGTCAGCATGCAGACTGAAGGTTCGATTCTGGTCAAGGGCATGTACCTCAGTTGCAGGCTCAATCCCTGGCCCCAGTCTGGGTGTGTGCAGGAGGCAACCAATCGATATGTATCTCTCACATCCAATTGATATGTTTCTCTTTCTGTCTCTCCCCCTCTCTATTAAAAAAAAAATCAATGGAAAAAATATTTAAATATTTTCTGGTGAGGATTAACAAAAAACTAAACCAAAAAAAAAAAAAGAAAGAAAGAAAGAAAAAGAAAAGAAACAGTGGCAGAGAGCATAAGATATTGTTGAAATGATGTGGGGGAGAGAGAGTGGGACTTCAGTCACATGAAAACTCCTTGTCTCCTAACTTGGAGGATTTAGCAACACCAAAGGAGTTCAGTAAGTTTAGTAACATGAAAGAGTTCGGTGGAAAACAAATCCATATTACAAGTTGCAATCAAAGTTTTTTAATGCATATATGAACTTATTTGTTTGTTTAAGTCCAGGTAGATGGTTATATAGCCTGTAACTTTAGTGGAGGAAGTAAATTTTGAAGTGGGCTTAAAGACTGGGTCATGAAATCAAGTTAGTGGGTCATGACCAGTATATTTTTCAAAATGTATTAAAAGACAAATACCAGGAACTCCGTGTATAGGAAGGGCAAGGACTACCCTGTGAAGCTGTGTCAGTTGAGGCTATGTGTGTGTTTATGGGGAGAAACAGTGGCAGGAAGACGTGGAAGCTGCCCATGTCAGGGTAGATGGAGTGAGTGATGACAGCACCTGGCATAGTCAGTTCTGAGTGAATCTGTCATGTGTTGGGTCAGATGAAAGGCAAGGAGGGGAGATTTATATTGCTGATTGTTTCTCAAAGAAGATTAAATTTCTTTTTATTTCCTCCCTACTTATCACCTAAAATTCAGTAAATACACTGATCTTAGGCATGCATTCTTCTCATGATGTGTTTTTTAAAAAATAACTGTTTTAGCATTTCAGTGAAATATTTCAGTTACCTTTTGTACACACTTTATTCTTTTAAACTAGAGGCCTGGTGCACGAAATTCATGCACGGAGGGGGGGGGGTGCTTTCAGCCCAGCCTGCACCTTCTCCATTTGGGGACCCGTCGGGGAATGTCCGACTGCCGGTTTAGACCTGATCCCACATCTCTCTCGCAATCTGGGACCGCTGGCTCCTAACTGCTCATCTGCCTACCTGCCGGATCGCCCCTAACTGCCCTCCCCTGCTAGCCTGATCTTGCCCCCAGTGGCCCTCCCCTGCTGGCCTGATATCGCCCCCAACTGCCTTCCCCTGCTGGCCAATTTGGTTCTGATTGGTTGGTTTCTATGCCAGTCAGTGTCAAAAGCTCTGCCTGCTAGGCAGCCATTGGCTCCCCACAGTACCCAGATTTGGTTCTGATTGGTCGGTTTCAATGCCAGGCAGAGCCTTTGACGCTGACTGGCATTGAAACTGACCAATCAGATTTGGTTCTGATTGGTCGGTTTCAATGCCAGTCAGCGTCAAAGGGCTATGCCTTGTAGGCAGCCATTGGTTCTTTACAGCACCCACCTTTGGTTCCTATGCCAGTCAGCATCTCTGGGCCTATCTCTGGGCCTGATCAGAGAGGTGGAACTGAACAGCAGCCCCGGTGGAGGCCCGGAGAGAAAGAAAGGCCTGGCTGCTGGCAAAGCCTGGAGAGAAAGAGGGAGAGAAAGAGAGAGGCAAGTACTGATCAACAGCTGCCACTGAGGCTTTGGATCAGACCCTGCCTCTCACTCTGGGTCTCAGCCCCTGGGCAGTCAGTGCTAGGTCACAGTCCTGTCTTCTTCAGAGTGGTGTTCCTTCAAGGGTGGATTCAGCATGGGGGCATGTTTTGAGGATGTAACTAGTCATTTGGACTTGGAATCATGATGGGAAGTGCTCTGGCTCTGGAGTTGGAGTTCAGTTTCACCTCATGACCTGAAAAGAGAAACATATCAAAAATCAGGCCATGCGACTGCCCTGCTTAAAACCTTTAAATGACTTCTTGGTGCCCTTGAGAATACAGTCCAAGCCCTTCAGATGCATCGTTCAAGCTCCGGCCCCTGCACCCTCTTGTCCTGTGTCACTTTCTTCCTTTTGCGGGCCTAGTCACATAGTCACACACACATTCTTTCCAAATTCCTAGAAAGTGGCTCCTTCCTGCCTCAGGGCTCTGGGGCCTGATGTTCCCTCCCTGCAGTCGCTGCCAGCTCTGTGCACAGCTGGCTCCTCTGGAACCCATTTCCTTAGAGAGGACTTCTCTAGCCACCCACGTCAGACAGCCTCCCGCCAGCTCTCACGTGCTCTGTGCAGCACACAGCACATCCCTGATTATTTTATGTGTTTGCTTTTTACCTCTCTACTGTCTGTTTCCCCTCTGGAATGTGAGCTGACGGTCTTGTTAAAGGATGAGTCCTGAGTGCCCAGCCTTACTCCTGACCTATGCAGGTGTGAAGTAAAATGGTTTTGGTAAAATGGGAATTTGAATTCAGGACTGAGGCGCTGAACTTGTGAATCTATGGATGCAAAAGGAATCTGCGAAGAAAACAACCCAGAAACTAGACTAGAGTGTTCACTTGAAGCATATAGAATAGAAATGAGCCCTAAAAAAAGAGTCAGGAACAGACTTTTATATTTAAAAAGAAGTCAAGGATAAGCAAAAGTCTAAAATAGCACAATTGGATGATGACAGAGTACAGAGGAACAAAAATCAATTTAATTTAGCTTGTACAATTTTTTGGAGGGAATATAAAATATTTAACTCACCTTAAAATTAAGAGAAGAACATTAAGACATTGGGAAAACACTAAGGCATCTCTTTATGACCAGTTTTAAGTGAAAGAAAATGAGAAGGAGAGGAGCGTTTGGAAGGTAAGTAGG
>NW_005873463.1:32506-34987 GCF_000147115.1 Myotis lucifugus | reverse complement strand
ACTTCCCTCTGCTCCCCCTGCCCTGTAAAATACCAGTCAGTCATTCCTGGCTCCAGGCTCTGGACCTGCCTGGGAGGGAAGCTGCTTTCAGACCTGCAGAGCTCTGTGTAGAACAATAGCCATCAGACCAGGTGAAATCAAGCCAGCAGGCAGACTGGGCCAAGAGGACAGAAGCTGATTCCAAACGGTGATTCCTTAGCCACTAGTACTTGTGATCTGGAGCCACCCCCTCCCCCCCACCCCCCTAGTCATCTACACAGTAAATGGAAAATGACACCATTCACAGTGAATTGTCTTGTTTTTGTTAGAATGGCTGGTAATTGATCTAGGGGGCATCATGATGGTGTTTTTGCATGTGCGAAATTTGCTTTGCTAAGACTAATACAGGATCTAACCTTGGTGGAGGAAGCGGTATGTAATGTCACATAAAGCCAAAATGAATTATTCTCTAGGGAGTTGTCTGGTTGGCATTTCTTTCCCATTTTTTTTCCTTCCCAGGCCAGCTCAATTCTATTAAAAATCCTGTTAGCTAAATGTCAATGGGTTCAGCACGTCTGCTGTCTGTGCCACACATTGAAATTTTCCTATAAAATATATTGTAATGTATTAGAGATAAACAGAATTTATTAATGTCAGCCCCATAGATTTACATACAATCCAGCAACCTGTCTGGAATTGTGAGAAATGGCTCACCTGTTCAAATTTCAAATGATGGACCAGGAAACAGAAGCATGGTGAAAATGAGACTTTTAATAACACTCTCGAGAGCGGGCACTCATTTTACAAGATCACACTTAGGGCAAGGAACATAACCTGTTTATTTAGACCCTCCTCCAGTTCCTCATTGGCTGCGTACTATTTCATCACTATTTCCTAATAGGTCGCCTAGGTCTTGCTGTCTCCCATTGGGTTATTTAAAAAAATGGGTTGGGGCCTTCTCTAGTCGCCTACACCTCCCTTTGTCTAGGGCCGTGGTCGGCAAACCGCGGCTCTCGGGCCACATGCGGCTCTTTGGCTCCTTGAGTGTGGCTCTTCCACAAAATACCACATGTGGGTGCGCACGTACAGTGTGAAGTTGACTTAAAACTTTAAGTAAAGCTTATTAAGATAATTTTAAGGAACGTTGTGGAGTGAAAGATGTAGTGTCAAGGATTGAGAAAGGGATGTTGAGATGGTTTGGACATATAGAGAGGGTGAACGAAAGGAGATAGATGGAACAAGTATACAAGACGAGTGTGGATGGGAGAGTTGGAAGGGGTCGACCTCAGCGAATGTACCTCAATCAGATTGATGACATTTTTAGCAAAGGCCAGCTTAGGAGTACCCTAATTAAGTTAATAACAATGTACCTACCTATATATTTTAAGTTTAAAAAATTTGGCTCTCAAAAGAAATTTCAGTCGTTGTACTGTTGATATTTGGCTCTGTTGACTAATGAGTTTGCCGACCACTGGTCTAGGGGAATCTTCCTAGGACATGTGCTGTCAGCCACGTGTACAGCTCTCATCCTGTCTCCCTACCCACACATCCTGTTTGCTCTGGGGAAATTCGGTAATGGCGTGGCCACATGCTATTTCTTTTCTAAGAAGATAAACCAGAGGCGTATTTCTTACAGAGTTACATTTACCAGGTCAGTTTATTATTATTATTCTCAATTCACGATGATAAAATACTTAGTTGGAACACAGAAAGCAGAAAGTAGATTTGCTGCTTAAACTGAACCACTGGAGGATGAAGATTTGCATGTTGTGCTCTGGGTGCTGGGCTTAATTAGCCCCCCACCCCCCCACCCCAGTTTCCTGAAAGAATTCGATCTAGAGTGTTCTCTTAGTTGTCAGAAAAGCATTAGCCAGCCTTGACCATGCCAGGTTGGAAAATGGATCAGATTTTGAGCTATGCGGGCACTTTCGGTTCCATATGAAGAACTTGTCCTATTAATTCTGTGGTGCTCTGAGGAGCTGTATGGGGCCATTAGCACCCTGTGGGCTGACATTATCCCTGGACAGTGTTGGGAATGAACTCATTTTGGAAAGTTGGAAGGTTTCACAGTAGAAGTGCCCTTACCTTTTCCAGCACGCAGCCATTTAAACGTAACTGCCATCTTCTAGACCACTCAGCCTTGTAAACAGCGAGAACTGAGGCCTAGTGGCAACCATTAGTGTTCTTCCGGGCAATAATCGCCATTAAAACCAATGACAACGGCGGGCTCATCAGGAGCACCACAGGCTCCTGCGACATTGCCGTCCTCATGCTTTGTGCTGACTCACTTCTTAGTCCAATTTTATTATCCCGGGGGATAAAGTCTGGCCCAGACACAGCTGCACCTTGGATGCAATCAATGAAGGAAGTAAACACCGATTTTACAAGAAAAAGAGACACTGCGTCCCCCCGAAAGAGCCAGAAGAATGGCAATGATACACTTCAGGAAGGAGACTAGAATCGAATTTACTGTGGAATTCAGAGTCGTTATCCCTAAGACCC
>NW_005873463.1:0-14399 GCF_000147115.1 Myotis lucifugus | reverse complement strand
ATCATTAATCCTGAGTCTTAGAAGGGATATGGGAGGCCAATATAGACAGAAAGGGGTAACAGACCCTGGGCAGTTGAATGGCCGACGGACTCTGTGGGAGTGGCCAGACGGGGGCATGGACTCCGGGGTGCAGACATGGGGAGAGGATGCCAGGGGAGGGCTGACCAGGCAGAAGACTGCCCCCTGCCTATCCTGGGGGTGCACTCAGAGAGTTTCCAGTTTCAGTGGAGTCCAAGAAGAGAAGGAAAGACTGAAAAACAGATCGGTAACTTAGTTGTCTTAAAGCAAGACAACAGAAAGGGTGGTTGATTCGAATGAACCCTTCCTTTAAGAATAAAAGCCGTGGTTTTCTCGAGCGGGAGAGCAGTGGTGATGATTTATTTCCCGGGAAATCAAAGTACACTAGGAAAATGTGGAAATAGCTTAACTAACATGACTATCTTATGTTCACCGTGTTATCTGGAAACCCAGCTGTTTGCTGACCATTAAAGAAGACAGTTACAGACCCGATAGCAAGTTATTTAAAATGGAAGCTCTGAAAACATATTTGTTGAAAGATGTTTCTTGGCTTAAATTCTTCATTATGCTCTTGGCCTTTGCAGAAAGAAGGAAATAACATTATGTACAAATGCTGTTAATTACTCATTAATCTGACATTTTGATGGCATTAAGCAACGAATTCAAGACTCACCATTGTGATTGTTTCTAAGATATATGACATCTCCAAAAATATGAAACTTACATTTCAAAACCACTCGTCAAAGACTGATTGTGGCAAAACTCATTATTAGAGCCGCCTGCACCTTAAAAGCTTTAAATGAAACACTGCAATTTTCAGAATTCATTACTGTGCACAACTAATTAGAACTTTAAAGGAAATCACAGGAGGGAATTAGACATTTTAAAGAGCATTTCGTTGAGCTGAAATGTTCTTCAGAATAAAGGTTGTCTTGCCGCAAACAAGGCACTTGGATTTTGCATACACCTACACACACGCGCGGGTGCTTAAGAGTAGCATGTTTGACCAGCCATGTTTGAAACCCACTTTCCCCTCATTCAGACAAAAGGAAAAGCAACAAAGGCAACCAAGGAGAGACAAGACAGAAATGCAAATTAGATGGCCATAGTGTCGTCAGAAGCCAAACAAAAACACAGACATATCTAATTAGTTTCCAAAGCCAGCTTTCTCCGAGGGGAAAAAAAAATCTCATCTAAAAAAACAGCAGCGCGAGCTGTGTGAGTCCCAGGTGTACGGTGATTACAGCAGAGAGCAGAAAAAGCCGCGGCTGTTCGGCTCAGCTGCCTCTGTGCAACACAAGTGTGTTTACAGAAAGAATATAAAATCGGCCACGGAGAGCTCCCTCTCTTTCCCCAGATTGATTAATTTCTCAACATGCTGGCAGATTTTTACATGGACGCGGATTGGGTTTGAGAGATGAATGTGTAAATCAACAGCAGGTGGGAAGTTGAATTTGTCTGCCCAGCTGCTGTTCCATGCATTTCCTATTCTTTTGGTTATCTCAGTCCAGCATCTGTCACTGAGCAGGATTCATGGGATTCTGTCATCCCAGGCCTGGGGAGCCACAGGGTTGCCTGTGTCTCCTGACAGCTCTACACCCTAGAATAGCAAACAGCGGGAATGACAGCCCCTTGCTGAGAGCAGAAACAGAGACAGCGTTGAGCTGGGTATTTTTAGTACTGCGTTTTTTTCTTTTAAATGTGCTATTTTATTTTATTTCTTAAAATCTTTATTGTTGAAAGTATTACAGATGTCCCCCTTTTCCTCCCATTGACCCCTTATAGCCCGCCCCCACCCCCTGCCCCAGGCCTTCACCAGGTATTGTCTGTGTCCTTTGGTTATGCATATATGCATACAAGTTCTTTGATTGATCTCCTCCCACCCACCGATACTTCTCTTGGTATTGACACCCACCTTCCACTCCACCTTGAATTTGAATACTGCATTATCTGGGCTCTTTTATAATACTTCCTTACTTGATTAAAAAAAAATGACTCTATTCGAATCAAGTGCTCTTTAAATTTTTTTAATTTTTTTTATTAATTTTTAGAGAGTGAGGAAGGGGGAGAAAGAGAGAGAGATTTGTAATTCCACTTATTTATGCATTCATTGATTGATTCTTGTATGTACCCTGCCCAGGAATGGAACCCACAACCTTGGCACATCAGGATGATGCACTGATCAACTCAGCTACATGGCTAAGACAGCATGTGCTTTTTTGTGTGTGTATTTTAATCTTGGTGATAATACACAAAGTGATAAGAAATGGCCTGCTTTTTTCCCCCTTTAGATTAAGTCTTGAAGGAGCAATATTTTCCACACATTCTAGAAATCTGCATGGAATTTAATCACCCAACAGACCCACATTGGCAGCATTTCCTAACATCACAGAGTTTTAGAGTTGAGCATAACCTTTAGAGGTCATCTTCTCGACTCTTCCAATGTAGGAGACTCTTCCAATCCTTCCCACCCAGCTGCTGTCATGGGGCGGGGGGCGGCGGGGTCGGGGTGGGGGGGTGAGGTGTATTGTGATACCAGACAAATGGCAGATGCCTTCTCTCAGCGTTTCCCCACTTGGGGCACTGTTCCCATAATGCTCAGCCTATCTCTCTTGGACAACAGTGAGGGGGGTGTTTTCCAAGGCTTGGAAGAGCAGCCAGACTGCCCTTTTCCTTAGGGACTTGCTTGGACAGAACTTATCTTCAAAGTAAAATCACAATTACTAGTGTCATTTAAAAATGCTCTCCAGAAAATATTGACTGATTATTGCTGGCAGACATGAAATTATATCTTTCTTTGACATTTATTTCAAAAGAGATGAGCAAGATTATTTTAAGTTTGGCTACAGCATAAAATATTATGTTCAGTGCTACTTCAGAGTATTATCACAACTATTTAGCTCATACGCTTTTTATATTCATAATCTGGGTAGTGGTTTCCTCTATCATCTGTTTTTATTTTAAGGTGTTTTTTTTAAAGAATCTAATTTATAATAAGCTGAAATGGTTTATGGAATTATTCTTTACTGTCCTGTCAAGTTACAGAAAAAAATCAAATATTGACCCTATGCTGCATCAGTTTGCCATGTGGCCAGGTTTACCATCTCTTCATGAACACATATTTTCACAGCCCTTAATTAGTTTTCTTTCTTAAACCTTAGCTGAAATATTTTGAAGTAACCACATTAATTTTTATATTTACTTGCAGTCTTTTGGGTATACAGAGATAAAACAAAGTAATATTGTTTACAAATTTCTGGCAGAATTGACTTCAATAACCTCTGTACATTTTCAATAAAAAAGAAGTTGTCAGGCCCTGACTGGTTTGACTCAGCGGATAGAGTGTCGGCCTGCGGACTGAAGGGTCTCAGGTTTGATTCCAGTCAAGGGCATGTACCATGTTGCGGGCACATTCCCAGTGGGGGGTGTGCAGGAGGCGGCTGATCGATGTTTCTCTCTCATCGATGTTTCTAACTCTCTATCCCTCTCCCTTCCTCTCTGTAAAAAATCAATAAAATATATTTAAAAAAAAAAGAAGTTGTCAGAAGAGAGAAAAAAAAGATTAAAAAGAAACTCCCAAGTTATTTGGAAAAAATCAGAGTTGATCTGAATAGAGACTCACCCAGAGAAATGATGCGTGTTCAACTGAAAACTTGTAAAGTGGCTCAGAGATCTGTGCTGTTAATGTAACTTGTCAAGGAAAGGTTGTAAGCAAATATAAAGCTGTAGCATCTTACAGTTGGAAATTACTTGGAAATAAAAACCCATGCAGCCTCTTCATGAATATCTGAAGTAATGAGACATTCCCTACCCTGATAACAAATATTGACTGAATATAAGTTAGATGCCAGGCACTGTCTTAGGTGTTGGAATGCAATATTGAACAGGCCAGAGACAAAGAAACAGTTCCTACTGTCACGGAGTTGCATTTGCTTGGCCTTCCTACCTGGTATGAGAAGCTGAGCTCTTAAAGTCTGTTCCTCATGCCATCCAGATCCTGCCTCTGTGTCTTCACTGACGCAGAAGCCAGATTAGGATGACCTGGGAGGTTTTCTGGTCCAACCTCTTACCAATGCTGGAAGCCTCTCTGTGGAGGCTTATACGTTTCTGGTAAAATTGATAGTCTTCCACTTGAGGGCCAACAGAATATAGTGAGGCTATTGTTTCTCTGTTCCTAGACACTTGAGTTCCCGCCAGGGAGGCAGCCTGAGATTTGGTTCAGTCTTTGTTAGCATGGCACACTGTTACCTGACACAAAGCTGATGGTCAGCTGCAAACCTTAGGCCTCTTTAGCAGTATTGCTTTGGAGCTCTGTCTCCCACATGCTGTACTTGCATATTGGATTTTTTGACCCAAAATGTAGGACTTTTTTTTTCCATTCATCACATTTATATTTTATTATGATAAAAATTGGCCCATATTGCAGCTTATTTTGAAATGTATGAATCCTGATTATTTTTTTTAAACATTTTTTATTACTTTTACTCTAAATGATCTTTGAGTATTCACGTTCAATATACATTTATTTATTATCTCATAAATTATGTACATGTGTCATTACCTAGTATCTCAAGCCATAATATATACCTAAGGCAAGGATCAAATATTACCAGATGGGGACTGGGCCCTGAGTGGGTCTGCCCCAGTCTAGCCAGTAGTGTGTGAGTTATTGACTTTGTGCAGGAAAGATTTCATAGCGTGAGTCCAGGTGATGTTGAGAGCACATCTATTAAAGCTGGGACAGTGAAACAAAGGAAGCGCCTAGGATAGAAGAAGCAACAGGAGAGAGCCTAGGCAGGGCTGCGTTGGCTTTCTAGAAACATTATAGGAAAGAAGTGAGCCAAGGTGGGGCTGCTCTTAGCTCACTGGAGAGTCAGAAAAAAAGGGGGCCTTGGAGACAGATTCAGGGGTAAGCCTGAAATGAGCTGCTGCTACCCAGTGCTCCTCTGGTTGTTTGTCTGGTGGGGACTCTTAGAGTTGAGGAAGAAAGAGAGCAGAAATACAAGGTGTCTGTGTGCTCTAGTGGGAGTGTACTGTGGGTCCTTTGTCTTGAGACTTTTTATCTCTCTTTAGCAGGGAATCCTAGGAGAGGTTTCAGGGGAGGGTCTTAGTAGACTATTCATTAGCTTTCCAGGTATATCCTTTGATATGTTGATTCATCAAAATGTACCTATACAGGGATCAGGGTTATTTTCTAGTTAGTTTTATTTTCAAAGAATGTCATCAAAGAAGGACTGGGACTAAGGTCGTCGGTCTGTCCTGGGACAGTCTGGAATGTGTAAACCATTTGCTCCTAAGAGTCCTTGGTTATGGAAAATAAAATCTTGTGATTTGTTAGCTGGCTGGAAATTGCTCAAATTGTCTGGCTTTGTTTCATTATTTTTTTTTTCTCTTGTCAAGAAATTTCTCTAGCTTCTTACCTTCCTACCACATTCTCCCCTTAGAGACTTCCATCCCTAAAACCTTTTAGGCTTAATGAGGGAGGAGATTTGTTTTCAGTAAACGTCTTCCTGCTGACAAGGGCCAAAACCATAGTCCCTGGCTGTGTAGGGTATGGAAGTCTCTCCATGCCTGATCTAAGGGGCACAAGCAAATGGGATCTGAGACTGGGACAAAGAGGTCCTTATCTTATTCTTCTCAAATCAGGATGGGCTAGAATCCCCAAAGTGTCATCATCTTGACATGGAATTGTTGTGTCTTGGAGGTGACAAATTTGACAAGAATGTTAGTGGGGTGGGGAACCTAAGACTTCATCTGATAAGAATTAAATAAAACCGGAACAGAAAAATTATCTTTCTGGGAGAGGACACTGAGCATATCGACAGGCTAGTAGAAAACGTGTCAAATATGAGTAAGACAATTATATTAAGGCTCAGCTATGATATTATTTATCTGTAACAGGTTTTTGTTTCTTGAGGATCTTAAGGTCCTTGATGGGTTCTCAAGACTAGGTCTCAGGTTGAGGTTCCTGGGGGGACTCACAAGAAACCGGTTTAATTCGAGATAAGTGAAGCTAACCTGCTATCCCTGTGAGTTTTACTGTATTGGAGGTGTTTAGTAGGACCTTATGTAAGCCTTGTTATCTGGGTTGTGGTTGGGACTCAGGACAGTTGTCCCTCCATGTCCTTTGGGTTAACTTGTTCACATTGGTAGTCTTTATCGGGGGCAGGTAGGATTTTGTTTCCATATTCCTGTAATGCCTTTTGTACCTGTCCTAGATTAATAGTGTAGGACAACATCTGGAGGATTGCCTCATCTATTAACAGATCAGGTCTGAGAAAGGCCCTGACACAGGGGAGTTCAAAAGGGTTCACTTGTAACTTTCCTTTAGATGCAGACTTAGTCTCACGTGACCTATGGGTAACATAGACACCCGGGACTCTGAAGTTTCTTGGCAAAGCTTGGCTAGAGTCCTTTTTAGAGTTTGGTTAGCTCTTTCTACCTTACCTGAGGATTGGGGTCTCCATGATGAGTGTAAATGATAGTTGATTCCTAAAGCTTGAGCCAACTGTTATGTAATCTTGGCTACAAAAGAGGGTTTCTTGTTACTCTGTAAGCTTCTTGGTAGTCTAAACCTACCAAGGTAAAAACATAAAAACAATAGGTAAGATTTATTTTAGTAGGTACTGTGTCTGGCTACCTCAGTAGCTTTTTTTCTGTTGTGGTAGGAAAGGCTTTAGTCCATTTGGTAAAAGTATCTGTATATATAAAAGGCCAATATGCAAAGTATCCCCTCGGGAGTTCTACCGGGAGACCAGGAGTTCGATTACTCACTGACAGGGGGCGGTGTAGAATAAAGGAAGGCCCTGGCTGGCAGCCGGAAACCTGGGTAGGAAGGCTCTGGCCAGCAGCTGGAAGGCCCCGAGCCCTGATCACTGGCCAGGCCTAGGTATCCTACCAAATTTCATGCACTGGGCCTCTAGTCTATAAATACTAGCAAATATTTAAATCCAGCTTTAGGGGACATCTGAGTAAAATCAATTTGCCAATTCTCCCCAGTGTATGTGCCCCTGTGTTGTATTGGCAGTAATAAAGGAAGAAGAGAAAGGTGACTCCAGGGGTTGTGGCAGTTCCTATGATAGACAAGATGTCCCTCCTTAATTAGGGAATGGGGTACCTTTGAACTACAAGAAGGGCATGACTAAAAGTGACATTTCCAAGGCTGCAGCCGAGGGTTTGAGTGAAATGGTAGTGTCGAGGATGCCCATTTATCCCAGTGATCAAACAGGTTTTGGAAGAACGAGGCCCTGTTAAGTGAGTCAGTGTAGAGTAAGCAGCCCTGTGTCTTACCATGGCTTACCTGCCATGTCAAGGTCATCAGCGGCTCCTCTGGTGTAATGATCAGATGGTCGGTGGGGGCAGTAGGAGACCTCAGACACCGATGATTCCATACTTCACATAATTTTGATTATTTAAATATTTTTATTGATTTCTGATCTGATTTAATTAGATCATTATTATTTTTATCTCATATGGCTGGGGTGGTGCTCACACTAGGAATTATAGAACTGTCCACGCTGCAGCCATTTTCTTGTTGTTCTCTTGTGCTTTATTTGTTAGTATTATCTTAAACCCATGTTTCCTTTCTTTTTAAACCAGCCATCCATTTTGGTAAGATTGGTTTTGTTAAAAATTAGGCCATGTAATACATAAATCCACTTACCAGAGCTCAACTAAAGGGCTGTGTGTGGCAATACAGTGAAAGAGAACAAACAAGCAAGATATGTACCTCCAGTTGTCTATTGTTGTAGAAACACTCAGACTTCTTGTGTACTTTACATGACAAGCCATCCTCTCAGTTATAGACCAGATGACACTATCACCATCAGTCATTGAAAATATTAATGAAGTTTAACTTTCTTTTTAGTTTATAAATAGATACAAATAGTTCTAATTTTGTCTTCCCACATTTTATTGAACCATCTCTCATACTTCTTGGGGTATATTCACCCTACTTTAAGTGAACTTCTCTCTGGTATATCAGGTATCTCTATAAAATTTTTGTCATTCATATTTTTGATACTTCATCTATAGGTATTTATCCCAGTCTTATATAAATGTAAATTGAAGGGGAAAAAAGCTAAAGAATTCTTGGAAGACTTAAAACCTCTCTCTAAGTCAGGGGTCCTCAAACTACGGCCCACGGGCCACATGTGGCCCGCTGAAAACATTTATCCGGTGTCTGTTGAACATCACTTCCTCTGGAAAGCCTTTGTTAAATCTCTAAACTAGGCTAGGTGTCTCTCCCCCATTCCATTTCCTAGAGCTGACCACTCACAGATTTAATTGTGTGATTAATTGGCCATTGTTTCTTTTAGACCAGGGGTCCTCAAACTATGGCCCGCAGGCCACATGCGGCCTGCCAAAAACATTTATCCGGCCCGGTGTTTTTGCCGCCGCTGTGTGCATAGGAATTTGTTCATAGTTTTTTTTTAAACTATAGTCCAGCCCTCCAACGGTCTGAGGGACAGTGAACTGGCCCCCTGTTTAAAAAGTTTGAGGACCCCTGCTCTAGGTTGACATTGTTCCATTCATCAACCCTCCTGAGGTACAGTTTTTTAACTAAATATGGATAAACCTAATTGTATTGACAACCTGCCCCTAATTTTTCCATATTAGCTAGAAGAAAATAATAAGACACATGGTTAAGTGCTTTGATTCTAGATACCCATGTGGTACCACTTGTTGGCTCCCTATTCAGTGATAAGCGTATTAGTAGACTCTTTACAGATGTTACTTCATTTGACTTTCATGGGATACCTATGAGGCACTTTACTCCTAGCTTACCAACTAGGAAATTGAGGCACAGAAGAGGTTACAGTATTTGGGGGCAACTTTAAGCATGAAATTAGTGGGCTTTTGACATTAATCATTCGGAAAACATACTTGGGTGTGTCTGCCACATGAGTCTCTATAGTGAACAGCAGATGGCATCAAAGGATGCAAAGCATGGGTTTTAAAGCACTGTGTTCTCTAAGCACGTAGCACTTTACTTCCATTCAAAAACTGGAACGTTTGCACATCTGCAGGGTCCCTCTTTCCTTCACACAGAGCCTCAGAGCTGGATAGTAGTATGCCCACACCTGCTCACGCATGCTCCTTGAACAACCCAGGTGGAAGGTGCCAGGGCCTGGAAGCGAGCTCGTGTGCAGCAGCAGGGTGCCCTCTTATTGTATCTTCACCTGCCTTTGCTTCGTCCCCTTTCCGCTGTGTTTATCTTGGCTGGTGGAGAATCATTCTAAGAAAGAGCTACTTTCTCTGTTTTCTGTCACTGTCCCACCACCTGCCCCAAACAATATAAACTAAGTAATTTTGAGATATGTTTCTGAAGTGATATTTTAGTGATTTCTAATTTTTATTGTAATTTTTTTTTAAAAAAGCAAAACAAAAAATGATAAGCAATAGAATGAATACCTATATACCGCTTAAGTTCAGATTAATATTTTGCCATATTTGCTTCACTTCTATCTTTTTTCTGAGCAATTTATAGAGTTGCAGACATCATGACATTTAACTCCTAAGTGCTTCATTATTGTATCTCCTAACAATAGGATCTCATCCCTAAAATAAGGTCACTCTGTGACATAATGGCTGTGCCATTTTAATACATAAGAAAATTAACATTAATTCTCTAGTATCAGGTAATACCCAATGCCATTACCCCACCAAAATGCACTATATTTTCCTCCAAACTAGGATTCAGTTAAGTTTCATGCATCATATTTGGTCTTTCTATCTCAAATAGTTTAGCGTTTAGACTTTTTATTGTGAAGGATGGTGGAATAAAAGATCTGGATGATTTTCAAAAAATATTTAAGTCCCATTTTACATGAACGATGGCTTTTCAGATTAAATAGACTATCGATCTAGATTGTTCCGGTGGTTTTTCACTTGGTAGTAAATGGTGCCGGATATGTTAAAGTTGTAAAATATAGAAATCTCTAAAGTGTTCACATGAACCGCAACTTAACAGAGGCCGTTTGTCATCTGTAAATGGACAGGGACACTTGGCACCATGCTGCTGTATGTGTGAAACCATCTCATAAGCAAATAGTGCATCAAGGGTTTTGTCTCAGCACCGATAATGCATTGTAATAGACTGAAATTAAATATGATTTACGTGACAGGAAAGTGGTGCCAGCTAAGTAAATAATTGATTAATCCCCACCCCCAGTTAAACCTGGCACGTTAAATCACAAGACCAGAATCGAACGCTTGGTAGGAGCTCCTCTCCACATTTCAATCCTAATAAAAACTGTATTAAAGAAGAGAGAAAACCAGAAACTGCTCCGAGAAAGTACATGTCCCTTGCTGTGTCTCATTTGCAGCATGACACTGTGTGACATAGTGTGCGTGAGTTGTGCTGTGGAAGTCACAGTAGAAAACGGAGGTGCAGGAAGGAAATAACTACCACAGAAAACATTAAAAAGTACATCTATGTTGCTTGGAAATTAATAAATGTAGAAGGCAAGTGAAGCCCATCTTTTTGTTTTGTTTTGTTCTACATTCTGATGAGGTAAGTAGGGTGTTCTGCTCACTGCGTGGCTGCCCCTGGACTCCTGCATGACCTGGGGCCAGTCACTTCCCCTGCTAGTGGTTCGAGTCTCCAAGTCCTCATTGATAAGTAAAAGGCTTGGACAGAAGATCTCTGAAGTACCTTCCAGCTCTTCAAACCTAAGGTTGTAACAGCTAGAAATCTCTATTGAGTAGTGCTGTCCTGTTTCCCTTGTGAAAGGATGATCATCATCTTTGTCATGGTGGCCCTTCAGCATTATATGTGCTTAGTTTTTATTAAGTGTACATGGCTTTGTTCTACTTCTTAACGATTAGTAGTCTTCCCCTAACACTTCATTAGCTGGAATGTTTTATTAATCAGAATAGCCTGTTCTGGGTCCATGTAGAATAAGATAAATTTATTGTAATTAGAAAAAGGGTTACATACTTTAAAAATGGCAGAACCACTACTAAATGGCAGTTACTGCTTAAAAACCCTTAATTCACAGCAAGTCAGCAACCTAAGAGAAAAAGAGCTGACCCCCTCATTACCCAGGGCAATGCTGTGTTGAGTTTAATGATAAAGATTGATTTAATATTTGTATTGAATACATACAATATTTGTATTTTCCAGGTTGGCAGTATGTCTTGTATAGTCTTTAACAAGTTTCTGAGAATTTGTAAGCCATGTTTTCTCCTCCATAAAATAGGAATTGTACCTATGTCCAAAAGTGTGTTCAGTGGTTAGAGCATTGGCCCGGGCACCAAAGTGCCACAGGTTCGATTCCCAGTCAAAGGCATGTACCTTGAATTGTAGCTTTGAGCCCTGGCCCAGGTTGGGGCACATGTGGGAGGCAACCAATCAATGTATCTCTCTCACATCAATGTTTTTTTCTCTCTCTTCCCCTCCCTCCCTCCCTTCCACTCTCTCTGAAAACCAATGTAAAAAAATACCCTTGGGTAGTGAAAAAAATCACATATGTACCCTGGCTGGTGTGGCTCAGTTGGTTGGGTGTCATCCCATGCATCAAAGGTTGCCAGTTCAATTCCTGGGCAGGGCACATGCCCAGGTTTCAGACTCAATCCCCAGTAAAGGGCATGTAGGAGGCAGCAGTTGATGTTTTGCTCTTATATTGATGTTTATCTCTCTCTCTCCCTCTCCTTTTCTCTCTTTCTAAAGATCAATTAAAAAAAAAAGAAATCACATATGTAAAGTGCTGATTGCATAACAGGTGTTGAAAAATGTTAATGATCATAGACGTTGTAGTATCACTGAATCCTTGGCTTGTCAATTTCCTTCCCAGAACAGAGCCCTTCAACCAATGTGCATGATTAAGAAACAAATTTCTTACATAATGTCATCACCTTAAACGTCTCATGAAATTGGATTGACTTTGTAGCACTTCGCTATCTAACTCATAACCTAAAAAAGATAGATACCTCCTCTTAGTTTATTATCAAAAATATGAATATTCTAATTCAAGCTACATGAATATTTTGTCTAGAAAAGATTGACACCCATTCATTAATTCAATTCTATTGGTCGCAGGAATACTAATAGTAGCTGCCTTATCTTCAAATGTAAACATAACACAAAGAACCCACAAAACAGACCTTTATTATAAATGTTATTATTTCTTTATATTTGAATCTGGGCTGGGTCAAAGCATAGTTCCCTAAATGTAAAAGCTACAAAAGGAAAAAAGCTGACAAAATCCAGGAATTATGCCCAACTCTAACATTACAAGACAATCGCATAATTTGATGAAGTTCTAAGGGATTTAGCATTTGTTTCCATAATAGTTGTGAGAAAAAGAAGAGTGGGTCTGAATCTTCAACTCTTTTCACTTAGAAACTTGAAAATATCCTTAATGATCTTAATGAAAAAAACTTCAACACTGATAATAGTGAGAAATGTGAACATCATTCACCTATCTTGTTGGTTCTTTTTCAGAACCTATTTATTGTCTTTTCATTGTTTTACAATTAGAAAAGGTTAGCTTTTAATATTTTCCAAGTTCATATAAAGAAATGTCTCTATTTTTGCTTCATGTGTACGTCAGTAGAGGTCAGCATGCCATTACCCTTGTATGACAAGAAACATAGTCCTAACCCCATGCCCCTCCCCAGCCCTCCTCATTTCTACTGCCTCAGAGTCAGTGGTAAGAGTTTGTGATAACTTAGGCACACAGAAAAGGAGATGCGAAGGCCCACAGCTGTCTGGAGGCAGTTTCTCCCACACCAGCTTCAGGATTTGTCAGGACACAAGCATTAGCAAAGACAATGACTCTGGTGACATTACTTTTTTTGGTTGGAAAATTGTCAGTGTTTTGGTTTTAGTCAAAATTGCTCATAATCTGGCTTTACAATGCCATGAAGGCCGTGGTTTACTCTGCCCAGGTGAATGAAAATGTTTGCTGTGGAAAACAGGTTATTACTTTTATAGCCCTTCCTAAAAATCTCAATTTATAAAATTATTGACATCATTGGGGAGCTTTATAACACTTGACATTTGCTTTCAGTGTTGTGGGAAGAAGGAGAAAGGAAATTGATTTGATATTTATTTCCACTTCGAAGTATGACACATTACTTTAAACATAAAATATGTGCACTGCCTTTGAATGCCATGAGCAGATCGGTTTCTGGTTCTGAAAATGAACATAAATTTTAGAGCAAAATGAGTAATGTGGTAATGATAAGAATCAAATCCAATTACTAAATGAATTTATTTTATTATGTGCATCATCAGTTTGCTACCTAGCCACCCTTAAAATTGATATAAAGTGATGTTTGGGCCCGAAAACACAGCTCATTGGTGAAAATACAGATAACTTAATGAAAATTAACTTCTAATCAATAGTGTGTGCTCAGTATGCCTTCTGCTACTAGAGTTAAAAAAAAAAACTCACAGAAAAACATTGTTGAATGTAGGCTTCCTTAGAGAGAATATCTGTCCATTTTCCAATAGAGTTTACTTCTAGTGGTTCATGACATCGAGCTTTGAGGACAGGGTAGCGGTGGCGTTGATAGTGGTTTTGCAGGTACCGGAAGGTCTGGGACTGGAGAAGGCACAGTGAGGGTGGCAGAGGACAGCCAAAGATCCATCTGCACCTCTGTTGCTACCTTGGCAGTTCAAGGCCTGGTTTAATCTCTAGACAAGGCAGTTCAAGGCCTGGTTTAATCAACAGGGAAAGGTTCCTTATACAATGTGATGGGTTTGCATCATGAGATAAAAAACATATTTATTAAAATGTCAGCTCTCAAAAACCATTTGACACTGGCCTTTAAAGAGAACTGCTCTTTGAAAGCATGGGGTCCTTTTTCCTGAAGAATTATCTCAATTAACAAGTGCCCGGGTTGGGCCATCATATTGCTACCAAATTATGTTGGAAAATGCTAGCTTCTGTCCTAACCCACTTGCATTTTCAGGAAAAGGCCTAGAAAACATGTACCAAGGCCAGCTGAAATATTAACTTTATCTCTAAACCATGTACAACAGGCTGCCTGAATTCTCTTTTCTTGTCTTATTAAGGATGATGCCAGTTTATTTACCCCAACAGTGTTCTTAATGTTGATGTTAAACTATAAGATAGATTTTTAAATGAATATTTAATTACTTTCTGGTATTCTGAGCTCATCACAATCAGCAGCCATCTTGCTTGAGGATCAAACAAAACCAGCTAGCTCCTGGGAGGAGCAAAGGCCTAAAAACAAAAAAAGGCTTTGCAGGAATGGGGTACAGAAGTCCATTGTCAGCGGCAGCTGCTGGATGCCCTCCCCAACCACAGGCCCAACTGCCAGAGGGTCCTTGCAGGCTTTGAGATTTCCTGATGGAGCCTCTCTAATGAGGTCACCTCTCAGCACAGTAGGTGGCATGACTCTGCTAA
>NW_005873462.1:12920-24016 GCF_000147115.1 Myotis lucifugus | reverse complement strand
GCGCCCCGAGTGCCCGGCGCCGTGGCGGCCTTCGCTCCCGCTCTGCCCTCGTAGGGGCCTGGGCGCGGTGGGAGCGGGAGGCCGGCCAGCTTCGGGGGCCGGCGGGGCGGGATCTCGGAGGTGGGGAGGCCCCCGGACCCGGCCGAGGGCGCGCCCCTCTGCGATGGCAGCGGCGCGGTGCCAGGTCCAGCCGGAGAGCCTGCCCTGCCCTCCCGGTGAGCGTAGACAAGCGCCGGGAACGCGGGGGGAACGGGCCGAAGCCTCGGGTTCCGAGTGTTTATCCGGAAAAGGTCAGCCGTGTACCTGGGAGGACAGGGGGCGCCTGGACGTCCCCGCCTCACCAGCGATCGGCGGGCCAGCGTCCACCTGGGCCCCTGCCGCCCTGCGGGGTGCCGGTGGGTGAGACCGAGCTTAAGCGCATGTCTCCCCGCATCAGCCGGGAACCCATGACCCCTCGCGTCTCGGGTACCAGCCTGTTCCCACCCCCTCTGCTCGCACCTAGTTGCTTTGTTTGTTTGCGTCCGGATACAGTCGCCTCCCTTTAATACACGTCTTAGGTGCCGTGGGTCTCCAGGGTCTCCTCTGTCTCTTGCTCCGATTTTACTCCTTACAATTTATTGGGGGGAAAAACAAGAAACCTATAGATGGACAGAGTCTGGTCCCGGTGTCTCCCTAGCCTGTGTGTGCGGGGTCTGGGGGACCCGCCCTGGATGCCCCTGGATACCCCTGGATACTCATTTCCCTTATTTCAGGTCCTTATCTCCCCTGCCCATCCCTTCACCGCCCTCCCCAGGCCTGGTGGTGGGAACCAAATTACAGGTTGAGGAGGGTTGTCTGGAAGCCGAGGCCTGGAGGCGAGGTTTGTGTGCCCGAGGGACTTAAAGTTAGACAGGGGCGTAGCTCCCTTCCCTCCGGCACGTTTTCCCTCCTCACCCCCAGGAAGCTCTGGCCTTGGCCGGCTAGGGCCTCCTCGCCGGGGCCTGGGTGCTGGGATCCTGGGACCCTGGGCTGCCAGCGTCCAGGCCCGCATCCGGAGGCCCGCGCCCGCATTCCCACGTGATGCGTCTGTTACTGAAATATTTCACTGTCGTAGAAATAGCCCTTTTAGGATCAGGGAGAGAGCGACCTGAGTGATAAAACCTCCCCTTCCCTCCTCACCTCTTTCCAAAGCCCCTCGTGAGTCAGCGGGCCCAGCCCTCCGAGGCCGGTGCCCGGGGCGATTCCGGGACCTCTGTGTGTTTGAAATTCCCCTCGTCCTCTGGGGTAAAGTGCACTTGATTGTCTTTCTGTGTCCCCCGCCAGCGATGCTTTCTGCTGCTTTTCTGGCCTCTGAGCCAGCGATGCTTTCTGCTGCTTTTCTGGCCTCTGAGCCGGGCACAAAGATCCGGCCGACTGTCTCCTCGTTCCTTTAAACTCGAGAGGCAGAGAAGATATTTTGGAAAACACAGAATCTTCGTCTGGATCAGTGTGGAAACGTGTTTTAGGAAACTCGGTCTTAAGCTTTTCCCGATGCATAGAAACATGAGCCTCACTGACTTAGCAACAGACACAGGATTGTTGAACCAAAACCCAGTTTCCTTCCCACGATTTTCACTAATTGCAGTTCCTAGTGTGAAGCTCACTTCATTTCTTGTGACTATTTCAGTCGCTCAGTTCGGACGGATCCTTCAGGGAGAGGCTTGGGGTGGCTTCACTGGGGGACAGTGGAATGACGCTGTTCAGAACAGTATTTGTGCTGTTTGTAAAGCGCTAGCTGCGCGCCATGCTCATCGCCAGGCCCTCACACCCGCATTCACCTCCCTTGGCACTTCCGATGGCCCCGGGCCGTTTAGCCGGAGAATTTGGAGACGGGGGTTAAATTCAAGGCCAGTTACCTAATTAGTAGGTGGCAGAGCTGGGAACCTGGTCTTTTTTTTTTTTTTTCTTTTTACTTTTAATTTTGAGATAATCACAGAGTTCTGTGCAGTTGTAAGAAATAATACAGACATCATGTCCCCTCCACCTAGTCAGCCTCCGTGGAAGTATCTTGCGAAACTGCAGTGCAGCGTTGCAGCCGGGATGTTGACGTGGGGAAAGGTACAGAACATTCCATCACCTTAAGGGTGCCTCATGTTGCCTTTTATAGCCACTCCCTGCCCTGGCACTGACCTGTCTGCTCTCGATTGTATACTTCTGCCACTTCAAGAACATTATATACGCAAAACAGGCAAAATGTGATCTTTTGGAATTGGCTTTTAGCACTCAGCTTAACTCCCTGGGGAATCACCCACGTTGTTTCATGTGTCAATCACCAGTCGTTTCTGCTTTTTGATTGCTGAGCAGCATCCGTGGTGTGGATTTACCACCGTGCACCACTTACCTGTTGGGGAACATCTGGGTCGTTTCCCGTTTCTGTCTCGTATGAGCAAATCTGTGAACACTTCTGTACATGTTTTGGTATGTACATCAGTTTTCGTGTATCCGGGATAAAATTGGTCAGTTGTATGGTAGCTGCATGTTCAGTTTTGTTTTTTAGTTTTTTGTGATTTTCTTTTTCCTTTTATTTATTTATTTTTGTTAGTCCTCACCCAAGGATATTTTTCCATTTATTTTTTTTTAATATTTTTTTTTATTGATTTTAGACAGGAAGGGAAAGGGAGAGAAGAAACATCCATGATGAGAGAATCATGGATCGGCTGCCTCCTGCATGCCCCCTACTGGAGATCAATCCCACAACCCGGGCATGTGCCCTGACTGGGAATCAAAAATCAAAACCTTGACCTACTGGTTCATAGGTCAGCACTCAACCACCGAGCCACACCGGCGGGGCTGCATGTTCAGTTTTGTGAGGACACTGTTTGCAAAGTGGTCGCACCGTGTTACACCCTCACCAGCCCTGCGGGAGTGAGCCGGCTTCTCCACGCTCCCGCCGGCACTTGGCGGTGTCGCCTCTTTAGTCCAGGCGTCTGTAGGTGTGAGTGCGCCTCGCTGCTGTGTGACCGCACTGCCCTCGTGGGTCGCAGTGTGGAACGCCTTTCCGTGAGCTCGGTGCCACCCAGCAGAGATACGTGGTTTGCAAGTATTTTCTCCCGGTCTGTCTGCAGTGGGTCTCAACCTTCTGGCCCTTTAAATACGGTTCCTCATGTTGTGACCCAACCAGAAAATTATTTTCGTTGCTACTCCATAACTGTCATGTTGCTACTGTTATGAATCGTCATGTAAATATCTGATATGCAGGATGGTCTTAGGCGACCCCTGTGAAAGGGTCGTTCTACCACCAAAGGGGTCGCGACCCACAGGTTGAGAACCGCTGCTCTAGCGTGACTTTTCATCCCCTCGACTTTCAGGGAGCCAAGTTTTCCCTTTTAATGAGGCTCATTTCATCAGTTTTTCCCTTTATGGCTCATGCTTTTGTTGTCAGGTCTCAAAACACTTCGTCTAGCCATAGATCCCAAAGATTTCCTATTTCTTTTCTAAAGGTTTTATAGTTTTACATATTGCATTTAAGTCCCTGATGCATTTTGAATTAATAAGGTGAAAGGTTTTTTTTCTTTCCTTTTCCTTTTCCTTTTTTGGGGGAGGGGGCCTATGTATATTAAATTGTTCCAGCAACATCTGTTGAAAAGACTCTTTCTTCCATTGACTTGCTTTTGCACCTTTAGTCAAAAATCAGTGGGGTCGGCCCTGGCCGGGCAGCGCAGTTGGTTGGAGCATTGTCCCGATAGGTCATGGTTGCTGGTTGAGTCCCCAGTCAGGGCACATAGAAGAATCAACCAAGGAAGGAATAAATGAACGGAACAAAAAAAAAATCAATGTTTCTTCATTCCCCCCCTTCCTCCCTCCCTCTCTCTCTCTCTCAAAAAATCAATAACTTAAAATTTTTTTAAAAATCAGTATGGTTCTATTTCTGGGTTCTCTGTTCCACCCACTGATCTGTCTGTCTCTCCTCTGCCAGTATCACACCGTGTTGATTACTGTAGCCATATAGTAGGCCTTAATATAGATGAAAACAATTTCAAGATTTCTTAGTTATTCCCGGGACTGTGCCTTTCCTTATAAATTTTGGAATAAGTTTGTCTGTGTCTATAAAAAAACTTTGCTTGGATTTTTATAGCAATTTTATTAAAACTACACATCAATTTGGAGAGAATAGACATCTCTGTTGTGGTGAGTCTTACAGTCCATGAACATGGTATGTCTTCATTTACAGTGGTTCTCAACCTTCCTAATGCTGCGACCCTTTAATACAGTTCCTCATGTTGTGGTGACCCCCAACCATAAAATTATTTTCGTTGCTACATCATAACTGTAATGTTGCTACTGTTATGAATCGTCATGTAAATATCTGATATGCAGGATGTATTTTCATTGTTACAAATTGAACATCATTAAAGCATAGTGATGAATCACAAAAACAATATGTAATTATATGTGTGTTTTCCGATGGTCTTAGGCGACCCCTGTGGAAGGGTCGTTCGACCCCCAAAGGGGTCGAGACCCACAGGTGGAGAACTGCTGGTTTAGAAGGTCGTCTCTGACCGGCATTTTGTGACTGTCAGCCTGTGCATCCTGCCTGTGTTTTGTTACATTTGTACTGAAGCATTTCATTTCCTTTGGAGCCGTTTTAAAGGATACTGTGCTTTTATTTTCCATTTCCAAATGCTCCTCGTTAGTACAGCAACGGGACTGATTTTTGTGTCTCAGCCTTGTGTCCGGTGACCGTGTGGAATAAACTTATTGGTTCCAGGGCTTTCCCGTACATTCCTTGGGATTTTGTAGATAAATCAGCGTGTTATCTGCAGATAGGGACAGTTTCATTTATGCTTGCCCCACGGGTATGCCTTCTGTTTCTTCTTCTTGCCTTAGTGCAGCACGAGGACCTGTCGTGTTATGTTGAACTGCGTGGTGAGAGTGGCCTTAGCTTCTGTTCCTTTCCTTTTCATTTTTGTCCATCTTCCTAGAAGTTTATCAGATTTCTTGATTTTCTCCCCCTGAGGATCCAGCTTTTTATTTCATTGGTTCTTCTTTATGTTTTTTTTTTCTATTTTAAAAAATATTTATTTTATTGATTTCAGAGAGGAAGAGAGAGGGAAATAGAAACATCAATGATGACAGAATCATTGATTGGCTGCCTCCTGCACGCCCCCTACTGGGGATCGAGCCTGCAATCCGGGCATGTGCCCTTGGTCAGAATCGAACCTGGGACCCTTCAGTCCACAGGCGGACGCTCTATCCACTGAGCCAAACCAGCGAGGGCTTTTTCTATTTTCAATTGCATTTATTGCTACTCTATCATTTCCTTCCTTCTACTTCCTTTGGGTTTATTTTGCTGTTTTTCCCTAGTTTCTTGAGGTGGAGACTGGCGTGTTTATTTGAGACATGTCCTCTCTTCTGCTGTAAGCGTTCCTAGTGCTGTAACTTCCCGCCCGGCACCGCGTTCGCCTGCCCACACGTGTCTGTGTGCGGTATTTCCATTTTCATTTAGATCCACGTGCGTTTTGGTTGCTTTTGCGATGTCTTCTCTGACCCACAGATTACTCAGAGGCGCGTCGGTGTTTCTGAGAGGCTATGGGTTTTCCCGCCGCCTTTGTTACTGAGTTCTCTGACTCCATTATGGCCAGAGCACTCTGTGTGGTTTCGTTTCTTTTAAATTTGTCAGGGTCTGAATATGGTCTGTATTCTGTGCGCCGTGTCTGGGAACGGTCCATGGGAACTGGAGAAGGTGGTTATGCGGGGCAGTGAGATCCTGTTGGTTGACGGGGCGTTTTCCTGTGGCCTCGCCGACCGAGGGCTGGCAGCTGCTGAGAGTGCCGTGCCCAAGTCTCCACCCTCCACGCAGTCACTGCCGACCGACAGCCTTACCGATGACGTGACAGTCCGTCCGCACGTATTGCGTATGTTATATGTATTGTCTGCTGTATCCTTACAATAACGTGAGCTAGAGGAAAGCGCATGCTAAGAAAGTCACAAGGAAGAGAAGGCACATTTGCAGCACCTATTGGAAAAATCCGTACGTAAGTGGCTCCGGCGGTTCAAGGCCGTGTTGTTCAAGGGCCGCCGGTGTGATGGTGGATTTGTCGGTTTCCCCCCTTTAGCTCAGTGTTGGCTTCGAGCAGGCTGAGCCCCTGTTGCGTGGTGTGTAAATATTCGGATTACGTCTTCTGGGGGATTGATCCCTCTGTCATTAGTGGTTCCCTCCTTGTCTCTGGCAGTGTTCTTTGCTCTGACATCTGTCTGTCTGAGCGCGGCCACTTTTCTGTCCTGAGTGCTACCGGGGCATATGTTTTCCATCCGTGTACTTGTAACCGACCTGCTGAGTCGTGCGAATTGAGTTTATAGTCAGCGTGTTGTTACATCATATCATCTTTATCTACTCTGTTCATATCTGTCAATTAGTTTGTATATTTAGACCATTTACATTTAAGGTAAAGTAACTGTTAATATGTTGGGGCATAAGTCTCATTTTATTGTTATTATTTTTTGATCCTCACCTGAGGATATTTTTTCCATTGATTTTTAGAGAGAGTGGAAGGGAGGGGGAGTCAGAGAAACATCGATGTGGGAGAGACACATCCACTGGGTGACACCCACACGTGTTCCCACCGGGGCTAGGGATGGATTGAGCCTGCAACCGAGGTGTGTGCCCTTGACAGGAATCGAACCCTCGATCCTTCAATCAGCCGGCCGGTGCTCTAACCACTGAGCAAACTGGCGAGGGCTCATTTTATTATTTTTTTATTTCCTACCTTCCTGTGGGTTATTTTTTTATTTTTAATCCTCACCCGAGGATATTTTTTCCATTAATTTTTAGAGAGAGTGGAAGGGAGGGAGGGGGGAAAATAGACACATTGACCAACTGCCCCCTGGCTGGGAATCGAACCCGAGACCCTTTGGTCTAAGGCAGGGGTGGGCAAACTTTTTGACTCGAGGGCCACAATGGGTTCTTAAACTGGACCGGAGGGCTGGAACAAAAGCATGGGTGGAGTGTTTGTGTGAACTAATATAAATTCAAAGTAAACATCATTACATAAAAGGGTACGGTCTTTTTTTTTTTTTAGTTTTATTCATTTCAAACGGGCCGGATCCGGCCCATGGGCCATAGTTTGCCCACGGCTGGTCTAAGGGCTGACACTCCAACCACTGAGCCACTGGCCAGGGCCTCCCTGTGGGTATGGGAAGGTGTCTCAGGATTCTGTCTTTGATGATTGGTTGTCGCGTGTGTCAGGCACAGCTCTGCCTCGTTTCGTGGCGGTGGCTCTAGGTTTACTATGCACACATCTAGAGCAGCGGTTCTCAACCTGTGGGTCGCAACCCCTTTGGCGGTGGAACGACCCTTTCACAGGGGTCGCCTAAGACCATCCTGCACATCAGATATTTACATGGCGATTCATAACAGTAGCAACATGACAGTGATGAAGTAGCAACGAAAATAATGTTATGGTTGGGTCACAACATGAGGAACCGTATTTAAAGGGCCATAAGGTTGAGACCCACTGAAGCTGGTCCCGGTGCTGGAACCTGTGTTACAGCTTGAAGTGAAGTGGACACTGTACTCCCACTCAGCTCCCTTTGCCCTCCACACCGTTCAAACGTAAATGTCCTACGTGTTGTTATTATTCTTGGGACGTCGCGTCCTTGGCTTGACTGCAGCCCTCAGATGGGGTTTCACACCCACCAAGGGCCCGCCCGTCTGCGCCTGGGCCCCACCGCGGCTGCTCTGAGCGTGTCCCTTCCTGGCGCCCGCGCCTGTCCCTCTCCCTGTGGGAGCCTCTGCCGCCTTCTCTGCGTTCTCAGTGGGGTTTGCTCCCAGGCCTCTCGCTCTGCTTCGCCCCAACATCTGCGCCCCCGCCCCTGGAGGGCATCCTCGCCTGCGGTGGGGCCCATAGCGACACCTCTCCTGCCCACCGTGTCCTCTTGCTCAGTGGCTGGCACTTCAGGAGGGAGGGAGGGGGAGGGGGAGTCTGGGCGGGACCGGAAGTCTCCCTCCGGGGCCTGGGATTCCAGGACCAGGCCCTTCCCTCGGCGGCAGCGGGGCCTGAGTGGGAGCGTGTCAGCCCCGCGTCATCTCCTCCAGGCCCGGCCACGGGTCATGGGAGTCTGCGCGTCGCGTTGACTTCCTGTAAATACTCCCTGTCCCGCGTTTTGTTTTCCTAACCTTAGAGGTGACCGTCTCTCCCTCCTGGTGGACGTGGCGGCTCAGCGATGGTGCGGGCGCTGTGAGCCGAGGCCCAGCAGCCAGGCTCCCCCTCGGCCCCTCCCTCGCTGCGCGGACGGAGCCTCTAACACTGAATTTCACAGCCACTGGGATAAATGACACGTTAGCTGTGCTAGCTGTTTCGGGTCCCCCGTTACAGCCTGGAGGTCACAGTGTCATGCATGTGGTTGCTGGGCGTCCCTTTCACCACCCGTGTGCCCCCACCCCCCCACCTGAGTATCCACGGTTTAGGAACCTGGCGAAGGAGTGGTTCTCAACCTTCCTGATGCTGCGGCCCTTTAATACAGTTCCTCATGCTGTGGTGACCCAACCATAAAATTATTTTCGTTGCTACTTCATAACTGTAATGTTGCTACTGTTATGAATCGTCATGTAAATATCTGATATGCAGGATGTATTTTCAGGGGTCGCGACCCACAGGTTGAGAACCGCTGGACTAGAGCATTAAAATGAGTGTCTCCTGTTGACGCTGGAACGGAGAACCACCTTGACAGACTTTTCTGGCATGGACCCAAGACCCTCCGCCAGTGCTGGGGCTCCACAGTGAGCCCTGAGTCCCTGCCCCGGGCACGCTGGCAGCGGAGGAGACAGGCGCCCGGTGCCCGGTGCCCAGTCGGGTGTGTGCCCGCCTCAGTGGCTGCAGAGGCGCTCGGAGAGCAGGAGGCGCTCCGGCCGGGCACCTGGAAGAGCCTGTCGGGGCGTGTGCCGCGCCGGCCTTTGAAGTCCGCGGGGTTCGGCAGGCGGAGGAGACACAGGGCCCGTCTCGGCCGTCTCCGCCCAGCGTCTGTGTGGTCAGGCAGGGGGTGCTGATCGGAGGAGGTTCTAGACGAGAATGAGTGGAAGAGCTGGATGGAACTTTCTAGTGCCCGGGGTCACGATGCGTGCTTGCTGCAGACCCGTGGTCTGAGTACTCGCACTGGAAGCCACGACTTCCCCTAGAAAACACACATGCACATGTGTAGCGGTGGGCGCCTTCCCCTCAAAACACACGTGCACACATGTAGCAGCGGGCACCTTCCCCTAGATAACACACGTGCACACATGTAGCAGCAGGCACCTTCCCCTAGATAACACACGTGTACGCATGTAGTGGTGGCACCTTCCCCTACATAACACACGTGCACCATGTAGCGGCGGGTGGACAGCCTGCGGCTGAGGGGCGGCTCAGGAGCATCTGCTGTGGGGCTGCGCCTGTGCTGGGCTTTGCGAGCTGGTCTCCTCCTCCTCCTCAGGACGGTGCGGGCCGTGTTTTCTTTGGCTGCGACGACGGGACTTCGGAGGAAGCTGCGCGCTGCTCTGTGCCGCAGCCGCTGCCCGGGTTCCGGAGCAGCCCCGTCTCCAGGCCGCAGTGGGTTTGTGGGACGGGGCACCCCTGTGCCCTGGGCCGGGAGAGTGCCCGGGGTGGGTGCCTGCTGGCAAATCGCATTTCAGTGGCAGGTCCACTGTTACTGCTGGGCACGCGGGCTGGTCTCTCAGTCATGCAAACCCAACCCTGGCCATCGGCTAACACCCCAAAGAGGCCCGCTGGCTGTTTGGGGGTTCAGAGCACATGCCGTCTGGTCCCCAGCTTTCGGAATCGGCCTCAGCGGACAGGTTGCCTTCCCGCCGACTGTCTGCTGAGGTCGGAACCTGCTGGCTGGACGCTGGGTAGTGCTGTGTGGAGGCTCGGGGCCACATTCTGCAATGACACAGCTGAGTGTCGCCATCGATCTCCCCGGTTTGGGTTTCAGTGGAACGAGGACGGACATAGGGTTACCTGGAGGGATAGTTATAGGGCGGCCTCCAACCCCGGAGGCCCGCGTTGTGCAACGACCTGCGCGTAGCCTGCACCACCTGGAGGCCGTGGCGGCCCAAGACAGGCCGTGTCCGGCCATGAGCCATGTCCTTTGCAGGTAAACAAAGCGCCAGAGGCATCTGCGTCCCTGCTGGTGGGCGCGGCGCCTGCTTCCCGCCACTGCCTGCCCTGGAGCCGGAGCCGAGCGCGGGGGTCGCCTGGGGTTCTGGGCAGGAAGACGCCGTGTCTCACACGGGCTCGATGCTCACGCAGGCCCAGGCGCTCGGTCCAGGGCAGCGGTGGGAACCTTTTCTGCCAGGGGCCGTTGCCTATTTGTAATGTCATTCAAGGGCCATACAAAATTATCAACTTGAAAACGAGCCGGCTGTCTTTGGTCGAACACTGAGTTACCGCGCCCCTCATGCCTTGGCAGGGCCTGGCCAAATGATTTTGAGGCCTAGATGGCCCGCGGGCTGGACGTTCCCCGCCCCTGGTCCTGGGAACGGAAAGCTTCGTTAGAGAGGCCACGCCCATCGCCCGGTGGACTGAGTCGCTCAGAACTTGTGCTGTGAGTGCAGCGAACCAGGGCAGGACAGGGACAGTGTGGCTGTGGGAGTTCTCACAGGTGGACAGAGGGCAGCGGATGCCACGGGCGGAGAACGTTCCGGGCCCGCTCTCTGAAGAGGCAGAGGCCTGGGACAGCCCCTCTCTCTGAGCTGGGCATCTGTGTGACCGTCTGAACCTTGGCACCAGCCTGGTCAGCCACCCTGTGCCATCAGCTGGGCAGCCAGACCTCCCTGGTGTGGGCCAGGTCTCAGGTCACCTGTCCACTTAGACAGCCGAGCGGACACTCAGCCAAGGGGACACGGAGACTCAGAACCTGTGTCCTCAGCGTTAGCGCTGTGGGGACCTCGGAGGGGGTGACCGGTGGCTGGCACGGTGGCTTCCCCTGAGCCCAAGTGCCTGTGCAGACCGGCCAGCAGAGCTCCCAGCGGGTGAGGCCGTGGGAAGCCCACGCCGGCGTGCGGGGCCGGGCCTCCGCACTGCCCTGTGCGTGAGCTGAGTGGAGGGTGCACAGCGCTGGGCCCTCCTGTCCTCCTGCCCATCTGCCCATGGGCTTCTGTGAGG
>NW_005873462.1:0-12820 GCF_000147115.1 Myotis lucifugus | reverse complement strand
GACAGGCGCCGGAAGGCCACTGTGAAGTCCCTGGGGGACAGGAGCCTGTGCACAAGGATGTGTGACCGTCACCTGGGCTAGAGCTGCTGGACACGTCCTGGGGCCGCCCGTGACTCCGGCTGCCGGGAGCCCATGACAAGCAGCCCGTGCTCAGTGCTGGGCAGTGAGGCAGGCATGGGCCGAGCACTTCGGGTGCAGAGTGGCTGCATTTTCAAGGTACTTGTGTTCGTCTTTGTAGACAAGATGCGATGCTCCGAACAGGAGACCTGACACTTACCGAGACGGGAAGGGAGGGAGTCCCTCAGCCCCTGCTCCCTGCTGGCTCCCTGTGGGTGAAGGAGAGGCCGCTCCCCAGGCGCGGCCGTGCGCGTTTCCAGCACTGTGCGCAGGGCTTTTATGTCTGTTTTATTTGGGGGGGGGAGGGGGGAGAGAGAAGCATCCGTGTGAGAGCAGAACAGCGGCCAGCGGCCTCCTGCACCCCAACACCGGGATCGAACCTGCAGCCTCGCATGTGCCCTGATGGGATCGAACCAGCGCTGTTGGTGCTCGGGACGACGCCCAACCGACTGAGCCCCCGGCAGGCCGAGCAGGGCTGCCCGCGGGCACTCAGTGTCGTGTCGGGCATGGTTGGCACACGGGATGCCAGACTACTTCTGTTTGATGGGCATCCAGGTGTTTTCTCGGACGCGAAGCCCCACAATTGCAGTGTCATGTGCTGATGCTCTGTCTTCCTGGGATCACGATGACCGGGTGAGGCTGAGGCAGGCTGTGAACTGTGGGAGTGGAGGGTGGGGGGCTCCCGAGAGGCCAGTGGAACTGAGACAGAAACCGCCGGTTACTTCCTACCGGCGCTTACCTGACGGACTGCAGAGTGAGGAGCTGTTTAAGCCACATTCCAGATCCCCGGGACGTGCGGCCAAAGCAGGCGTCTCATCGGGTCAGCATCGCAGGAAGCCCGGCCAGCAAGCACTGTGTGGGCGCGCGTGCTGTGTGCGCACATGTGTGTGTGTACGTGTGCGTGTGCATGCTGTGAGTGAGTGTGTGTGTGTGAGAGCGCTGTGTGAGTGCTGTGTGTGTGAGCTCAGTGTGCATGCATGCTGTGAGTGTGCGCATGTGTGCATGTGTGAGTGTGCGTGCATGCTTGCTGTGAGTGAGTGTGTGTGTGTGAGAGCTGTGTGTGTGAGCTCAGTGTGCATGCATGCTGTGAGTGTGCACGTGTGTGAGTGTGTGTGTGCGTGCATGTGCGTGTGCATGCTGTGTGTGTGTGAACTCAGTGTGCATGCATGCTGTGAGTGTGCACGTGTGTGCATGTGTGAGTGTGCGTGCATGCTGTGAGTGTGTGTGAGAGAGAGTGCTGTGTGTGTGCTGTGAGTGTGTGTATGCGTGCTGTGTGTGTGTGTGTGTGTGTGTGTGTGTGTGTGAGCTCGGTGTGCATGCATGCTGTGAGTGTGCGCATGTGTGAGTGTGTGTGTGCGTGCACGTGCGTGTGCATGCTGTGTGTGTGTGAACTCAGTGTGCATGCATGCTGTGAGTGTGCACGTGTGTGCATGTGTGAGTGTGCGTGCATGCTGTGAGTGTGTGTGAGAGAGAGTGCTGTGTGTGTGCTGTGAGTGTGTGTATGCATGCTGTGTGTGTGTGTGTGTGTGAGCTCGGTGTGCATGCATGCTGTGAGTGTGCGCATGTGTGAGTGTGTGTGTGCGTGCACGTGCGTGTGCATGCTGTGTGTGTGAACTCAGTGTGCATGCATGCTGTGAGTGTGCACGTGTGTGCATGTGTGAGTGTGCGTGCATGCTGTGAGTGTGTGTGAGAGAGAGTGCTGTGTGCGTGCTGTGAGTGTGTGTATGCGTGCTGTGTGTGTGTGTGTGTGTGTGTGTGTGAGCTCGGTGTGCATGCATGCTGTGAGTGTGCACGTGTGTGAGTGTGTGTGTGTGTGCACGTGCGTGTGCATGCTGTGTGTGTGTGAACTCAGTGTGCATGCATGCTGTGAGTGTGCACGTGTGTGCATGTGTGAGTGTGCGTGCATGCTGTGAGTGTGTGTGAGAGAGAGTGCTGTGTGCGTGCTGTGAGTGTGTGTATGCGTGCTGTGTGTGTGTGTGTGTGTGTGTGTGTGAGCTCGGTGTGCATGCATGCTGTGAGTGCCACCTGCTAGAAGGAGCAGCACCTGCCCTCCGTATGGGGCTCTGCCGTGTTGGCAGCACCTTATCTGCTATTTACTGGGTTCTCTTGAACCCCTCGGGTCAGGTGGGGGTCAGGTGGGGGTCAGGTGGTGGCAGGGTCTTCATGCCTCTGGCCTCATTTGTCCACAGGAGGCGTTTCAGCCACAGTCGTTTCCTCACCTTCCCTCGCCCTTGGCTCCCAGGGCGTGAGCGGCAAGACCACGGAGTTTGGGAGGAGGAGTGAGCACGAGGGACTCAGCCTCTTGGTCCGTCCCGGGAACCACCTGCCCCCAGGGAGTGCGCCTGCTTGTGTCCAGGTGCCCTGAGCTGTGGGTGCCCATCTCCAGGTGCCCTGAGCTGTGGGTGCCCATCTCCAGGTGCCCTGAGCTGTGGGTGCCCGCCGGTGTCTGTCAGCCGGGTCAGCGAGCCTAGATCACCCCCTACCCCCTCTCCCCTCTGCTGCCAGTGTTATAAGCTCAGTCTGGGGATGGATGTACGTGTGTGTGTGTGTGTGTGTGTGTGTGTGCCGTAAATACTCTCACATGGGAATAGAAAACCTCCCAGAAGCAGTCAGGGGCGGAGCACCAGTGCACAGAGGCTGAACCGTGTGAAATTCTCATATGTGACCCTCTTGACCCACAAAACACAGTTTCTTATGGTCCAACCTCTTCGCTCAGAGACAGGTCACTCGGGGGAAAGAAGAGGGTCCCCAGCTGCCCCGGCCCCCCCCCCCCCCCCGGCACAGCGACGGCTTCGCCATGCGCTTGCAGGTTAGAGCCCGTGCACGGGATTCTCTCGTGCGACTTTGTCCGGCGGGAGTTGTGACACGGGCCTGGTTCATCTCCTCAGGCTCGTCTCTTAAAAAATGGGCGTCTCCCCTGTCCGGGTTGCCCAGTGGTTAGAGCGTCAGCCCTCGGACTGAAGGGTGTCAGGTTCAATTCCAGTCAAGGGCGTGTACCTCGGCTGCAGGCTGATCCCCGCCTCATCAGGGTGTGTGTGGGAGGCAACCCATCGATGTGTCTCTCTCACATCAATGTTTCTCTCTCTCTCTCTCTCTCTCTCTCTCTCTCTCTCTCCCCCACTCTCTTCCACTCTCTAAAAATCCATGGAAAAAAATATCCTTGAGTGAGGAATAACAAATTAAAAAATAATAATAACAAATGGGAGTCTTGCTTGGGTGGTCACAGGTTCCCGGGCATCTGTAGTTTTTCCTGACCTGGGGCGTCAGAAGGGGTCTTGGGAACCGAACTCGGTGTGGTCATTCTCCCACGTGAGCAGAACCACGGAAACCCCCGTGGGACACGGTGCCACGCGCGGGGGGGAGCACACTCTCACGCAATGCGGGACGGCCGTGGCCCGCCTGGAAGCGTCTGTGTACCCGCCCCTGCGGGAGAGCAGGACACCGCGTGCCCTTCTGAGGAGCAGGGCGGGTGTGTCTCGTTCTAAATGCGTCCTCTGCCCTGGGCGTTCCTTCGTAGCTGCGTGGCGACCGTGCCGTGACGGCGTGAGTCCCTGGGAGTGGACGTGATCAGCGATTACTTAAGCCCCTCTCCCTGCGTGCACGCCTCTGACGTCACTGGGCGTGTTCATTGGGAACTGTAGGCGCTTTAACTTAATTTGTGGTTTGAATCTTGCTTCGGGGTTTTGTGATCTGAATATTTTTAGGATGCGTAAACATTTACTGAGGAGGCCACAGCGTCTTCAGCATGTTCTTTAATTGGAAACGGGTCTTGTTTCTGAATTCTTGTAACTTCAAGGAAGAGCCCAAGTGCCTAGCTCCCTCTCCTGTGCCCGCTGCAGCGGCCCACTTCCCCCCGGGCGGGGGGGGGCGGGGCTCTCTCGTCTCATTCGTGGTTTTATTTTTACTTATATTTTTAAAATATATTTTTATTGGTTTCAGAGAGGAAGGGAGAGGGAGAGAGGTAGAAACATCACTGACGAGAGAATCATGGATCCGCTGCTTCCTGCACGCCCCCTACTGGGGATCGAGCCCACAACCCGGGCATGTGCCCTTGACCATGACCTTCTGGTTCTTAGATCTACACTCAACCACTGAGCCACGCCAGCTGGGCTCTCACTTGTGTTTTTATATTTTTATTTTATTTTTTTTAAGGATCTTTTTTAGATAGTGCTTTATTTGGGAATGGCTGCAGCATTCTGTTACTATTTTTTCTTTATTAATTAAGGTATTACATATGTGTCCTTATCCCTCATTGCCCCCCACCCCCTCACTCATGTTTTTAAATGGCCTCCTTAAAAATAAGCGATTGGGGAAAAGGAAAATGTTTCAGTGTGTTTTGAAGTAGATGAAAAGACTTACATCTTGAATTAAGTCTTCTAAAAAAGAACTTTGCCCCGTGTTTTAATAGTTAATTAGCAATATATTGTAATAAATATACAGTCATTTTTCTTGCATATTGCTTTTGTAAATTTATACTCTGGTGATTGTTTCTTTAATGAGGGCTTTTATTCCCAAATTGTTTTGATATTGAGCCTGCGCTTTAACGTATTTTATGTAAATGACGTGACCGCAGAGGACGTCACTTACACTCAGCCAGACACCCGGCGAGCGGGAGCCTGCGTGGTGCTGGGTGAGCCGGCGGCTCCCGGCACAGACCCTCCCCCTCCGACGGCAGCCAGGACGCCAGTGCCGATCGGTGATCCCGGGGCGTGTGGCACTCCAGCCGGTCAGATACAAGAGGAAAGACATGAGGTGTAGCCCCACAGCCAACGCGAGAGAGGACCCAGCATTCACCGAGAGGTGACTGGGATGAGAGCCGGTCTCGGGAGGGGCTGGGTACCAAGTGTGAGCGGGTGTGAACGCCTTTCCCGGGCACCGAGGAGAGACGCCAGGAACAGGCGCAATTGAGTATCAAACATACATCAGTGGTGCCGGCTGGTGTGGCTCAGTGGTTGTCGGCCCATGGCTCCGGTCAGGGCACATGCCCGGCTCCATCCCCAGTAGGGCGTGCAGAAGGCAGCTAGCCGGTGATGTTCCTCTCCCTCCTCTAAAAAACCAATGAAAACATTTTTAAAAAGCATAAGTAAATGTGGGGGCAGGACAGTGACCGTCGGCAGGCCGAGTGAGCAGCGAGGCCACGGCTCCGTTCTGAGCACGTGGTTCACCCTGGAGGAGACCTGCAGGCGCCCGTCCCTCGGGGCCACGGCCTGTCCTCTCCTTCGGAACCGCTGCTGCCCGTCCAGCTGTGAGCGGAGCGCCCACTCGGTGTTTACAGAAGCTTTCGGAAGCTCTGTCTCCTCGGGTCATGCGCGTCCAGCCGACCGGAGCGCAGGTCCCTGTGAGGTGCATAAGCCCCTGTGAGCTGCGGGCCCCTGTGAGGTGCATAAGCCCCTGTGAGGTGCATAAGCCCCTGTGAGCTGTGGGCCCCTGTGAGGTGCGGGCCCCTGTGAGCTGCGGGCCCCTGTGAGCTGGGGGCCCCTGTGAGCTGCGGGCCCCTGTGAGCTGGGGGCCCCTGTGAGCTGCGGGCCCCTGTGAGCTGGGGGCCCCTGTGAGCTGGGGGCCCCTGTGAGCTGCAGGCCCCTGTGAGCTGCAGGCCCCTGTGAGCTGCGGGCCCGCCGTGATGCCGCTGCGCCCCTTCGCCGGGCTGGTGGCGGGTGGTTCCCGTTCATGGGGAACGCGGGCTCCCAGTGCAGTGTGTGCTTCTCAGCGGCAGAGGTTTCCTGTGAGCTGACCGAGACCAAAGGAGCAGGGCCACCTCCCTGGGTTCTCGTGTCTATCTGTCCCCCCTTCCTGCTCCCTCCCAGCACTCCCCCGCCCCCCCCCCCCACCTCAGCTCGGAGCCGTGTCCTCAGCACACTCTGTCCTCAGTGCAAGACTTCCTGAGATAAGCAGCCTTTTTATAGCCGCAGCTCCTCTCGCCTCTGCGTCCCCGTCCCCGGGGGAACTGCGTCGCACATGGGCGGGGAGGCCGCTGCGGGCCGGGCGCTGGCCCTTCCACAAAGCGCCGTGCGTGGGGAGTGGTTGCTGCGATGCAGGAGGAGCCATCACGGGCGCGGGTGACGTCTCAGGGCCGCAGTGGAGGCTGGCGCTGTGCTGCTGGAAGATGGCTGCTTCTCACCTCTGCCCCACCTGGGGTCCAGGGAGTGCGCGGGCGGGGCGCACAGTGGGGCCTTCGGTAGAGGCACAGACCCTGGGCGGGGGAGGGGTTTGTCGGCCGCCTTCGCAGGTCACTGTCTTTCATCTCCCCTGGGGCTGGAGAAGGGCTCCTGAGATCTGAGATTGGAGGTGAGGCTCCCCAGCCACAGGGCACTGCGGTGCTACGCAGACGGGAGCGGCGTTGAGGCCGGCCAGTGCCGTCCGGTGACACCTGGCCGGTGAGACCCAAAAACTGCCAAAGGAGAGCGTCCCGGAGCAGCGCCAGGAGCAGGGCAGACGCACAGGTTCCAGTGAGACGCGTGCCCACAGGCTGGGAGCGGAGTGAGTGCGGCTGACGTCCGTGAGCTGGTGTGGGCAGGGCTTGGTGTTGGGGATCTTGGTCCCGGCACCACATTTGACTCGGTCCCAGCCCTGAATGTCAGCCCTGGTCTCGTGCCCGTGAGCCTCAGGCCGGGCCTGGTACCGGCACGCGGTGGCATCCAGCATTGGTTGGACGTGTGAATAAATACGTTCAGAGGAAAATGTCTGGAAGAACAAATGATAACGTTAACGATCTCCCAAACCAAGCGTTTCCATGGTTTAAGAACACGAGGTCAGGTCTCCTCAGGAAGATGGTTGACCTGGTGCCTCTGCTGGCACTTGGCAGGGGAGAGACCGCTCACCGGGTGTTGGTGCAGCCTCTCGCTGTCGCTGAGGGAGGCTCTGGAACGCGGGTGGCTGGAGGGTGGCCGGGCCACTGAGGGAGGAGGAGCCACAGGCCCAGCTTCCTGGCGCAGTCACTCGCTCGCTCGGGAAGCCGCTCTCTGTGCTTCGTCCTGGTCACAGAGCACGCGGTCTGATTCTGCACCGACCGTCCCCCACCCGCACTGGCGCGCAGACTCCCGAGGGCGCTGGGGGTGGCTCGTGCCACGACCTTTCTGCTGGGCAGCACCGAGCCTGCTCTGCGGGGTGGCGAGCTCACTCGATTCCCAGCCCGTCTGTAGGACACCTGGGACTGAGAATCTTCTCGAAGCTCCGTGAGCCTGCAGAAGGCGGAGCATCCGGCAGCAGAGCACTGACAGCCTTTCACTTAAGGACGTTGTTGGGTTGTTTTGTTCTGTTTTGATCCTCACCGGAGGGTATTTTTCCATTGATTTTTAGAGAGAGTGGGAGAGGGAGAAACAGAGAGAAACATCGACGTGAGAGAGACACGTCGATTGGTTGCCTCCTGCGTGCTCCTGACCAGGGCTGGAGCCTGCAACCAAGGTACGTGCCCTTGACCGGAATTGAACCTGGGACCCTGCGTCCGGAGGCTGATGCTCTATCCATTGAGCCACACGGGCCAGGGCTGGAGACGGTTTCTGTAGAAGGTGGTTCCCGGGGAGCGTTGTCTGCGCCCGGATGGGGCTGCGCGGTCAGCAGCCGATTGGTGGAAGTTACCGCAGTGCTCCTGCCGTAGCACGCGTCTGAGCAGTAAAGCCAGTGTGTCCCCCATCGGCCCTGCACACGCGTGACCCCAGAGCTGCGGGTGAGCCAGGTCAGCCCTGCCGGGGGGACCGAGCCTGCCCATCTGGAGTGAAGCTGCCGCCCGGCCCCCGGGAGCACGTCCCCCAGGCCCAGCCCGGGAGCCGGGGCGTGGGCGTCCTTGCGTCCGTTCCTTCCCGAGTCTAATCTGCTGCTGGCGGTGAGCTCCCCTCACGCGGCTGTGCCGGACGGTGTCCTCCTGATTCTTTCCCTACGAGGCTGCCCGCCCGGCAGGGACCCGGGGCCCTGCTTCCCGTGTTCTTGTTGCCTGGCCGCCACCTGCCGGCACCTGCCGTCTGGGACCAGCGTTTCATGGTGATGACTGTGACCGTCACGACCAGGATCCTGAGCTACAGGAACGGCGTGGGGTGTTCCCCACGGCCCTGACCAGGGAGGCGGCTGATCCGGGAGCTCTCCTCCGTCTGGGCGGCCCTTTGTCAGAGCTTCTCCCCACAGGTGTGAGCGGGGCTGTGGGCGCAGTCGCTCTCGTCACACGGGGCGGCCCGCGTGGGGCAGGTGCTTCTGTGTGAACTGGGCCCGTCGCTTTGCCGCTTTAATTTACTCACCACAGTGAGCTGAGCTGTTTCTTTGGTTGAGCTTTTCCTGTAAACAGGCTTTTCTCTTATCCTTGTACGTGAAAAGGAGAGAGTTTTGTGTGTTTTTAAATATGGAACACGTCACGGATTTGCATGTCATCCCTGCGCAGGGGCCATGCTGATCTCTTATCGTTCCAGCTTTAGTAGACGTGCTGCGAAGCGAGCGCACAGGGGTGTTAAAAGGGATTTCCTAACCCGTACAGCGCAGCTGCTTTCAAATAAAGCACAGACCAGCGTTGACGCTCAGCCTCACTAACGATCCGCGTGTGGACCAGGTTTCTGGCGAGGAGCCATGAAACATGACAGTGGTGGCGGCTTCATCCTGTGGCTCCACCTCAGCCGTCAGGAACCCTCGCCGCAGCCTGAGAGGCAGGAAGGAAGGGTGGTCCCTGGGCCGCCCACGGGGGACCCGAGACCCAGGCACCCTTGTCACCAAGTAGATCACGCACCGTGCAGGCCTGGGGCTGTGGAGAGAACAAGCGCCACCCAGAGCCGCCTCACAGCCTCCCTTCCCGGCGGGTAGAGCAGAGGCCTCGTCAGGCCCGGCGCTGAGCGAGAACGGAGGCCAGGAGCTGGCAGCGGGGGCTGCGATGTGGGGTCAGGGGCCACGCAGGGCCTCGCTGAGGCTGACCTTCGCGTAGTGGCTGTGGACTGAGGGAGGGGGTCATGTGGATCCTGGGCAGCGGGTTTCAGGCACCAGGAGTCAGCAGGGCCAGGCCCCAGGCAGATGCAGGGAGGCCCTGGCCCAGGGCAGGCAGGAGATAAGGAGGACACGGGGTCAGGGGCAGCAGGCTGGACGCGGGGTCAGGGGCAGCAGGCTGGACGCGGCGTCAGGGGCAGCAGGCTGGACATGGGGTCGGGCAGCAGGCTGGACGCAGGGTCAGGGGCAGCAGGCTGGGCGCGGGGTCAGGGGAAGCAGGCTGGGCGCGGGGTCAGGGGAAGCAGGCTGGACGCGGGGTCAGGGGCAGCAGGCTGGACACGGCGTCAGGGGCAGCAGGCTGGGCGCGGGGTCAGGGGAAGCAGGCTGGGCGCGGGGTCAGGGGCAGCAGGCTGGACATGGGGTCGGGCAGCAGGCTGGACGCAGGGTCAGGGGCAGCAGGCTGGGCGCAGCGAGCCTCTGTGGGGACCGGAGCTCCTACCCTCATGAGAGGGAGTCAGGTGGGGTTTGCAGAGGAATGCGATGGTGGCTGGTTTGAGAATGACCGAAGGGGCCAAGAGCTGACGTGAGGAGACCAGCGAGAAGGTTTGCAGGAATCCAGGTGGGACGTGATGGTGGCCGACCAGAGCCTGAGCCACGCGAAATGTTAATGTCACACAGAGAGATTTCCATCGGGAGCGAGACCCAGGGCATTCTCAGATCTCAGACGTTATCTCTAGGAAGAGAGATTTTTGAGAACAGAAAGCAGGCTGACAGTGCCGGGCGGGGGTTGGGCCAGGGGAGAAGGTGAAGGGAGTGAGCAGTGCAGACGGGTAGGTACAGAGCAGTCACGGCGACGGCGGCACCGGGCATCGTCGGGAACGTCGTGATGACCGTGTGGGGCCCGAAGCGGTGGGACCTGGGTGCCGTCCACCTGAACCCGACGGAGTGAGGCTGAGTGTGACTGTCACCGAAAGGGAACGAGGCGAACATTCTAAGACGTTAACAAAAGTTACTTCTGGACAGCGATACTTTTGAGGGTTTAGTTCGCTTCTCTATGTAGCTGTTTCCTCTATTTTCTACAGTAAAAAATGACATTTTTGTAATCGGAAAGAAACAAACTTCATTTTAAGAAGTGTTCCCGTACAGCAATGCGGTCCAACAGAAATGTAAGGTGAACCTCATACACACGTTACCCACAATCAGCCCGGCTGGTGTGGCTCAGTGGCTGAGCGTTAACCCATGAACCAAGAGGTTATGGGTTCGATTCCCAGTCAGGGCACATGCCCAGGTTGCAGGCTCGATCCCCAGTAGGGGGTGTGCAGGAGGCAGCCGATTGATGTTTGTGTCTCATTGATGTTTCTTTCCATCTCTCTATCCCTCTCCCTTCTCTCTCTCTCTCAAATCAATGAAAAAAACACATTTTAAATTACCCACATGGAGAGAGGTAAAAGAAATAAGTAAAATGATGTATTTTAATGCAAAATATCCAAAATATTATAATTCACATAGTCAGTATTAGAAATTTTAAAGTATTTCCATTTATTTTTCATGCGAAGTCTTTGAAATGCAGTGAGTGTTATAACACACCTCAGTTCGGACTGGCCGCGTCCCACTGCCCACAGCCCGGTGGCGGGGGTCTCGGCCATGCTGCTGTGACAGGTGTGTGAGTGACCGTGTTCCCTGTCTGTAAAGTCGGGTCTGAACTCATCGCATCTCCTCTGAGTTCACCAGGCGTTCAGCATGTCCCTACTTCTAGATCTAGTTAACTTTTTAACAAGCAGAGAACCAGAAATGCCGGCCGGGTCCGCCCAGGTCAGTGCAGATCTGCTTCTGAAGTCCGTGCCACCCTCCTGCCCCTGCCCGTCGCCCCGACACACCGCCCAGGTGCGGGAAGAATATGGGTTAAAACAAGCACTCGCATCGGCATCCCTGATCCTGAGCTGCGTCCGTCTCCTCCGTGAAGTGGGCACAGCACTGCGCCCCCACGTGTCCCGAGGTGGAGTGAGCCCGTGGCTGCTGGGCTCCGGGCAGGCTTGTTCCGGGGCGGGCGCAGCTGTGGGCGGTGCCGTGTGGCTGGAGCATCTCAAACGGCCTTTGGGGTCCCTGCATCTGCCCACTGGACGCCTTGGTCAGAATCGAAAGGCCTGCGGGAGATGGCGTGTCCGTGACCCCCGAGCCTTTGTTTCCCATGACGTGCCCAGGCCCACGCCTGAGGGTGAAGCGGCCGTTCTCAGGAAGGGGCTCCGCTCCGCTGCTGGGCGCCTGGGAAGCTGGCCGAGCAGGTGGGCGGCTCCCAGAGGAGGGACTGGTGAGGAGCAGCCGGCCCATCAGAACGAGGCGTTGTTCCCCAGAGGAATGGGGGGGGGGCCCTGCACCAGGAGGCCAGCAGCCCTGCCATGGAGCTCGGGGACCCTTTGCCCGCGGGCTGCTCTCCTTCATCGCGTTTCGTGCGGCCTCTACATTGGAAGGTGCCTCCGCGGGGTCAGGCACTGAAGAGGCGCCGCCGCCTTGCCGGCTCCCGGCTCCCAGGACCGTCCTGTTTACGTGGCCAGAGGCCCGCAACCAGCCTCGGGTCTCCAGCAAAACCCGCTCTCCGAGCGCAGGCGCTGCTGTCGGCGGTGAACACACCGCGGACCCTTCCTGGTGTCCCTTCAGGCTCTAGGAAAGGCGCCAGGCGCCCGCACGCCACGTCGGCCACAGCACTTTCCGAGGGAGCCTGGTGAGGACGGCTGGTCTGAGAAGGTGGCTTGATTAGGAGTGAAACTAACACAATGTGTTTGGGGATGAGATAACAGGGTTTGCGATTTTTGGTGTTCGTCCAGTAAAACCAAAAACCCCCCACATCTACATCCCCAGCAGACAGGGAATCTGTTCTTTGGAGGTTTAAATCCTGGGTTTACAGAGTGTCATAGAAATGTGTTCTCTGAGCAGGGCAGTGGTACATGGTAGGGAGGTGAAGTCAGCTGCTCAGGCTGCACTGGTGTGTTTGGGCGACTGGATGCCACGCACCGTTATGGGAACCGCACTCAGCACTTCCTGCTGCCCTTGCCTCGGAGCTGGGAGCGGGGCCTCGGTCGGTGTCTCCGCCTTCGTCTCTCCTTCCTGTGAGTGTGTGGCTGGGGGAACTCGGGCTTTCGCGTGGGAAATGGGTCTTCTGCCGGAAGGTGGCGGGCAGGTGTCTTTCTGTCGTGCCTGCTGTGTGGTCTCGCACATGGTGGCGCTCTGTGCCGTGATGGCGACGGTAGGACTGTCCGCTCCGCACGCGGCCAGTGGGTGTGACACCCCGGGGGCCAGGCTCTCGCTGACCCGGGAGCGCGGGCGCAGTGTGAGCAGACGCCCCGCAGGAAGCACCGGGGCAGTGTGGATGCTCGGCTCCCGCGCGGATAACCTAAAAGGACAAAGGAGAAATGTCTTTTCCTTGATGCCTCACCCTCCAGATGAGGAGACGGAGAAAGGAAGTGCATTCAGGGTGGGAGCCGTGCAGAAGGGCCCCGCCTTCCGCATCGCTGTGGCTCCCGCCTTCATCTCCGAGGTGAACAGAGGGGCCCCGGGAGCAGCGGTTCCGGGTCACGTGTGACTGAGGCCGTGCGCCCTGGGAGGCTAACCCTCTGCGCGTGAAGGCGCCTCGTGGTCTGACCGCGTGCTGTGAGCTGTGGGGCAGGGCGTCGCCTGCGGGGTCAGTCCCCTGGCAGGGCAGGGGCGGGGGCGCCGAGGTCCTGAGCAGCTGCCCCTCTCCGAGGGCCCAAGGTGGAGCGCCCTGCCCGCTGCGTGCACCTGGGCTGTGCAGGCATCTTTCTCGGTTCTGGGC
>NW_005873461.1:20175-27207 GCF_000147115.1 Myotis lucifugus | reverse complement strand
ATTGACAATATTAAAAAAGATATAGCCGAAACTGGTTTGGCTCAGTGGATAGAGCGTCGGCCTGCGGACTGAAAGGTCCCAGGTTCGATTCTGATCAAGGGCATGTACCTGGGTTGCGGGCACATCCCCAGTAGGAGATGTGCAGGAGGCGGCTGATCGATGTTTCTCTCTCATCGATGTTTCTAACTCTCTATCTCTCTCCCTTCCTCTCTGTAAAAAACCAATAAAATATATTTAAAAAAAGAAAATAAATAAAAAAGATACAAAAAACAGAACGCAAATTGTCAGAACTCTAAAAAGTTAACATGTAATTACTTAAATGCTGTCAGCCTGTGTAGATGTGACATCAGTGTGTTAAGTAACACAATTACAATTAGACCCGGGCTCACCCTCTGTAAACACAGGGGCACTGAGGGGGGAACAAGACACTGAGGCCTAAAAGGAGCTCAGAGAGGCCAGAGGTGCCTCGGAGGCCCCACCTCTCACACCCAGCCTGACCCTCTGCCCAGGGAAAGGCTTGTGCACCCAGCACCCCTATTCCAGGGGCTCAGGGTCAGGGGGGGTTTGGCCAAGACAGAACGACTCCCTCCTCCTACCTCCCCCACTCCCTCCCATCTGCTCCCCAAACTCTCACCGACTGGACATGACTGGGCACCCCCAGAAACTCTCCTACCCAGGACAGGACCACAGGGTCCCCAAAGCTGCCTTCAGGCCCTTCACGGGTGCTCCTCATAGCCCTGTGTATGCCCTCTCCCCCTCCCCGCCGCACATGGGACCAATCCCCCCACCCCACCTCTGTGCTCACTTTTCCAAGGCACCAAGAATCCCTCAGACACCCGATAGTTGTATCTGCAGAACGTGTCCACCGCGCCCCGCTTCCGCTCCAGGATGTCCTTCTGGATGTTCCAGCCCTTCTCATCAGGCCGCCGAAGCTCGGTCAGGGCGCGGAACTCCCCCACGTCGCTGTCGAAGCGGAAGTCCTCCTGCCCGTTGTAGATGTATCTCTCCAGGAACTGCACCTGCTCCTTCCCGTTGGAGAAATGACACTCGAACTTAATCTGCTGCAGGAAATGCGCTGTGGGGACAGGAAGGACCCATCAAGATGGTGAGAGATGATGGCGGCGACGCCCAGTGTGGGGCACCCAGGCGGAGGGACACAGTGTTGCAGGAGACCAAAGAAATACCAAGCACACTTCCTAGAGAAAGGGAGGGACCCCTTTATTAACAATAGTCGACTCCGGGAATAATTTCCAAATCAGAGTGAGTAACAGGCAGAGGGCTTCACTTTTTATAACCTTCTGTGGTCTTTGTCTTGCAGATATGGTTCTGCCCCCTTTTTGAGAGCTTACAGGAAGACCCCCAGGTGTTGGGGGTCCCCAGGCCATATTCAATGATCTTTCCTGGGCCCAGTGATAACGACCTTCCCCCACCACCCCAAGGGCTGTACATTGTTCAGTTTTTATGGCCAGACACTCCTTTCAAGACCAGTTTCCTCCTCATCTCTCCCCCACCCTCCTGTTGCACAAGCTTCTCTTAGCCTGTGGAGCAAAGACCACGGGATGTTATGGTGAACCAGGGTGATGACTGCTCTTAGCTACTTCCTGCTGGAAAGGGACGATGACCAAGGGGTTAGCATCCTGCTTCTTCCTCTCAGAGGGGTTTGTAGAGAGTTCTTCTGGTTTCAGGCAGGCAGAGGTAAGCAGTGGTCCCACATGCATAGAATATTCCTGCAAGGGGCACCAGGGGTAGGTGGTGTTTTCAGCCTTGGGGGTAGAGTTGCACAGTTCATCTGGGAGGTGACCTGTTGGATGTTGGCCCTGCGTACTGCTGAAACAAATAGGAGCAACATTAGTTAGCTGCACATTGGCCATGACCGGTGCTATCTAATACAACTCCCCTACCCCTGCCACATGCATTTGGTAGTAGAGTCGTAACATGCCCCAGGCTGATAAGTATAGCTAACAAAAATCTGGCTTGATTGGGTTTTCTCGTGGACTACCCGGTCTAGCATATTTGGGTAGCAAGTTTCTAAGCAAGGAGCAAAGGATGGCATGACAAGGTGTAATCCAACAGTTTATGATAAGGCCTTTGTTTCCTTTCTGTGTGGGGAGCAGTAATTTTATGGTGCTTCTGCGTCCCAGCAAGAGCAGATGAGTTCTCCTCCTGGTACTAGTCTCGGATTCCTCTGGCACTCATAGAAAGACATACTGAGAATTATTAGATAAAACTAGTGATTAACCAGAAATACTAGAGCGTGTTATATTAAGAGGAGATAAGAAAGACAGATTAGTGTTAGGGAGAATTCAGCAGGGTGTTATCTGAATTCCTTGGAGCAGGTTGCTCAGCCAAGTCTGCTGTCTTCCTGAGGGTAATCCGCAGGGGGTGTTTCTGGTCAGAGGTCACCTTCTACTCAGACTGGATGTCACTCGCCTGGTGGGCTGCTTTCACCCAGGAGTGGTGGATCCAGGTGTTTAGTCCTACAACTTTAAGAGCTGTGGGGGTGGTTTATATGACTGGATAGGCTCCCTTCTAGGTAGGCTTGAGGGAATCCTTTTTCCAATCCTTTACCCAAACCTGGTCTCCAGGTTTATAAGGATGTACGGGTGTTCCTAGGGAAATGGGTAGTCGGTCAATAACCCACCTGTGGACCTCAAAGACAGTTTTTCCAAGTCCTTGTAGTTGTTTCTGGATTTCTAAGTTCCCTATTTCCCCCAAACCTCCCCTTGGCCGAATTAAGGGAGGGGGTTTACCATATAGAATTTCAAAGGGAGAGAAACCTACCCTGGCCCTTGGGGCACAGTGTACCCGCAGGACTACAAGAGACAAGATATCTGTCCAGGGTAAGGTTGTCTCTTGGCATAGCTTAGCCATAGGCTGCTTTAGAGTCCAGTTCATGCGCTAAACTTTCCCTGAACTCTGAGGCCTGTAAGCTGTATGTAGATTCCATTTAATTCCTAAAGCCCTTGGCTACCTATTGTACGATTTCTGCTACAAAGACTGGGGCCATTATCCGACCCTATGGTCAGAGGCATTCCATACCGTGGAATTATATCCTTCAGCAATGCCTTAGTGACTTCTCTCACCTTTTCTGTGTGAGTGGGATATGCCTCGACCCAGCCTGAAAAGGTGCAAACAAAGACTAGCAGGTATTTATTCCCTCTGCTAGGCCCTATTTGTGTAAAATCGACTTCTAAGTCCTCAAAAGGAGCTTGCCCACAGCACTGAACTCCTGTCAGTCCCACAGGACCCTGTTTTGCATTGTTCTGAGCACAGAAGAGGCAACGCTGAGAGACTGAGGCACACAAGGAAGGAAGATGGGCAATTAGGTAGAATCTGCCTAACAAAGCTTCAGCCTTTCTTAAATGAGTGAGTTCATGCTGCTGGAGGACTACTTATGGGCTAACTGCTCTGGGACATAGACCCTATGATCTGGGAGTATCCACCAGCCTTCCATTATTCTCTTGCCCCCTTCTTTCTGGGCCCATTCCTCCTCCTGAGGAGTGTATTTCGGAGGTTCAGGTAAATCAGGGCCAACATGATCCATGACAGTGCCACTCGTCCTTTAGCAGCCAGCTTGGCTGCAGCGTCAGCACATTGGTTTCCTTCTGACACTGAGTCTTTCCCTTTCTGGTGACCTTTGCAATGGATGACGACTATTTCCTTGGGCTCCCAGACTGCTTCTAGTAACTTTAAAATCTCATTCTGATTTTTGATTCCTTTTCTTCCTGCCGTCAAGAGCCCCCTTTCCTTATATATGGCCCCATGGATATGCAGGGTAGCAAAGGCATAGTGCAAGTCAGTGTAGATGTTGGCACGCTTATTCTTACTGAGTTCTAGGGCTCTTACTAGGGCCCAATGCTCTGCCCTCTGCGCTGACCATCCTTCAGGCAGGGCCTGTGCTTCAATTGTCTCAAAGTTTGATACCACTGCATATACGGCTTGTCTTTTCCTTCATCTAAGAAGTTGCTGCCGTCTGTGAACAATACCAAGTCCACGTTTTGCAGGGGCCTATCACTTAGGCTGAAATAGACCTCCTCTAGGATTTCCAGGCAATCATGCTCAGGGTAGAAAGGTGGCAGGATTAAGTGTTTTCACTGCTTCTAATTGTACCGGAGGATTCTCACATAACAGCCCTTGATACTGAGTCATTCGAGCATGAGTCAGCCAGTGCTGCCCCTTGCTTCCATCAGGGTGACAACAGCATGAGGTACTTTTACATTTAAGTTTTGTCCTAAGGTAAGCTTTTCCGCCTCCTTGACTAATAATGCCGTGGCTGCAAGGGCCCTGAGGCCCGGGGGCCACTCGGAGGCAACTGGGTCAATCCGCTTGGAGAGATAGGCTACTGGTCTTTGCCAGGGTCCAAACTTCTGGGTTAGAACTTCTAGGGCTACCCTGCTGTTTTCGTGAAGAAAAAGATTAAAGTCTCGAGTCACATCTGGTAGCCCTAGTACTGGCCTCAGTGAGCTTTGCCTTTATGGTGATGAAGGCTTTCTCCTGCTCGGGACCCCAGTCGATGGGTGCCTTCTCTTCTCCTCTTAAAGCTTCATAGAGAGGCTTGGCCAGTTTTGAAAACCCTGGGATCCAAATTCGACAGAACCCTGCCGCTCCTAGGAATTCCCGAATCTGCCGCCGGGTGCTAGGGACTGGGATGGCACATACTGCCTGCTTCCTTTCAGTCCCTAGCCTTCGTTTCCCTTGGGTGATCCGGAAGCCTAGATACTTGAGTTCTTTCTGTCAAATCTGTGCCTTTTTCTTAGACACCCGACAACCTGTTTCAGTTAATAGTCTCAGAAGGGCTCGTGTTCCCTCCCAGCACTGAGCTCATGTGGAGCTAGCCAGTAGGAGGTCGTCTATATAATGGAGTAGAACACTCCCCAAGTCCTGTCCTGGAAACTTAGACAGATCAGATGCTAGTGCTCCACTAAAGAGAGTAGGGGAGTTCTTGAACCCTTGTGGCAGTCTGGTCCAGGTGAACTGCTCCTTGGCCCCTGTAGTTGGGTTTTCCCATTGGAAAGCGAAGAGAGGCTGACTGGAAGGCACTAATCGAAGACAGAAAAAGGCATCTTTTAGATCTAGGCATGTAAACCATTCCGCCTCTGATGGGATGAGTGCCAGAAGAGTGCAGGGGTTTGGCAGTGCTGAATGCAGGGTTATAATAGCCTCATTAACAGCCTGTAGATCCTGCACTGGGTGGTAGTTGTTAGTCCCAGGCTTTTTGACAAGCAAGAGAGACGTATTCCATGGAGACCTGCATTGTTTAACAAGTCCCCACTGAAGCAGCCGGTCTAAGTGGACCTGGATTCCTAGGCATGCTTCCCTTGGAATTGGATATTGGTGGATTTTAACAGGCTGTGCCCCAGGCTTTAACTCGATTAGCACCAGGTCATGGTCCTTAGCCAGGCCTGGAGGATGCCCTTCTGCCCAGACCAGCGGGAATTCCTTCTCTAATTCAGGTTATAATGGTGAGGCCTTTGTCTGGGGAGTATAAAGTCTCCATTCTTCCTCCCTTGGCACTGCTAAGGACAGGATCATTGGGGAGGTCTCCTCACCTCGGCGAAGCTTTGCTGGGCCATCTGGAGCAAAAGTGATTTCTGCCCCCATTTTGGTTAAAAGGTCTGTACCCATTAGAGGCACTGGACAGTCTGGCAAGTACAGGAATTCATGAATTACTTGATGACCACCAAGTTGGCATCGGTGAGGGCAGCAGAATGATCTACAGGTCTGGTCCTCAGTAGCTCCAATAATGGTGACCTCCTTTCCTGAGAGAGGCGCTACTTTCTGAGTGACTACTGAGTGCTCAGCTCCCGTATCAACCATAAAGTCCACAGTCTGGCCCCCAATGTTCATTCTGACCATCGGCTCGTGGGGACCTAGCTGAAAAGAGCCCGGTCTGTCCTAGTCGGAATCAGCCATTGCTAGCCCAATGAGATCTGCTTCAGGTGGCTCTTGTTGATAGCGAATGGGCAGAAAAGGGGGCTCAGTTTTCTTATTTTGCCGTTTGGGACATTCATTTTTCCAGTGTCCTGTTTCCTTACAATAGGCACAATGGTCTCGTCTCAGGCTTGCTCTTCCTTTCCCCCGATCTATATTCTTGCTTCCCTTTCTGATCTGTCTGGGAGCCTGAGCCTCTTAAAGCTGCTGCTATTGGCCCTTCTTTGTATTCTCTTTTCTTCCTCCTTCCTTGCTGCACTGTCTCGATTGATGAAAACCTTGTTGGCTATCTCCAGCAGTTCAGTAGCATTCTTTCCTGCAAACCCTTCCAGTTTCTGTAATTTTCTCCTGATGTCAGGCTGGGCTTGGCCTACAAAAGCAGCATTTACCATGGTTTGACTTTCTGGGGCCTCAGGTCTAAAGGGGGTGTAGATCCGGTATGCCTCACACAGTCTCTCATAGAAACCTGCTGGACTTTCGTCAGGCTTCCGGAAGACCTCAGAGATTTTAGCCATGTTGGTGGGCTTCTTGTTGGTGACCCCCTGGAGGAAGGCCAGCCGAAATCTTTCTAGCCCGGTCCTTTCATCTTCTGAGTTTGGGTTCCAATCAGGTTCCTCATCTGGGAGGGCCTACCTGGCCCATCTGTCTGTATCCAATATTCCTGCCAGGCCTGGGTCTGGAGCCACTTCCGAGCCGGTGTTACTACTCTCATGTGCTCCTCAGTGTTAAAGAATGTGAAAAGGAGCTGCTTACAGTCCACCCATGTGGGCCTCTGGGTCTGGAAGATCGTTTCTAGGAGGTCTACCTTGGCCTGGGGTTTTTCAGAATAAGCTGGGGTGTGATGTTTCCAGTTCAGAGTGTCACTGGTGGTAAAGGGCTGATAATAATAGACTGGCCTTCCCTCCTGCAAGGTCCCATCTTCACCAACGACTTTGGCACCACGAATCTCCCTGAGAGGCATCTGACCTGCTGGTTGTGGCCTGGGCCCTTGATTGGCTGAACACAAGCACCCCCCAACTGGCTCTGTAGAGCCTGGTTGAGGAGAAACGGAAGGGGGCGGTGTTTCTGGACCTTTCAGAGCAGCTGGGGAAGCACTTGGTG
>NW_005873461.1:10576-18624 GCF_000147115.1 Myotis lucifugus | reverse complement strand
TAACAATAGTGGACTCCCGGGAATAATTTCCAAATCAGAATGAGTAACACCCAGAAGGCTTCACTTTATATAACCTTTTGAAGTCTTTGTCTTGCAGATATGGTTCTGCCCCCATTTGTGGGCTTACAGGAAGGCCCCAAGGTATTGGGGGTCCCCAGGCCATATCCAACGATCTGTCCTGGGGCCAGTGATAATGACCTCCCCCCACCTTCCTAGGGCTGTGCATTGTTCACAGTTTTTATGGCCTGAGACTCCTTGCAAGACCAGTTTCCTCCTCAACAGGACCCCAGCACCCCCACTGCCAGCATCCAGGGGCCCCTCATCTGGGGCTGAAGGGAGGCTGCAGGGCAGGGAGACTCCTGGGACCCTCAGCCACTGGGACCCTTTGGGCTTCCTGTGGGGCTCTGGGCTCCAGGCTGGGCGAAGACTGTGCCATCACTGCCTCCTCCTAGAAGCCCCCGCCCTCACCCTCAGCCTCTCCCTTTCCCACACCGGCCTCCTTCTGTCACCACCTGGGCAGGGGACCTCGTGCCAGGCCCCAGCTGCCCGGGACCCAGGAAGGAAACCGGGCATCGCCCTCTGCTCTGCAGCTTAGAATTCACCAAAGTGCCCATCACACCCAACCACAGGCGCATCCACACAGGAGGGAGATGGCAGGAAAGGGGGCCTGGAGCTGGGACCACAGGGTCCAAGTTCCATCAGGGCAGAGCCAGGGCCTCTGAGTGACAGGATGTGGGGGAAGGTCCCTGTATGTCGGGGAGGGGGCACATCTCAGGTGAAGGCAATGCCATCTCTGAATTAGATTCCATGGGTGATTATATCTGTAATTGCTGCAGGTGAGACAGGATGGTTATGAGAGTCACACACTCAAATGTAGGCCTGGTGCACAGTAACTGCCCACTGTGACGCTGATCCATGCCACAGGGACCAGATTTGTCTTGTCCATGACTCCACCCTCATCCCCAGGTGGTGACTGTCTGCTCTGGTCACAAATAAACGGTGGCTGTGGAATTGGTGGCTTTCATAACAGTCACCTCTGCCTTCAAGGTCACTCCCGTGGCTCCTTGCTGATGACTGAGCATCTCTGGTTCTCAAGTCCCCCAGGTTCTCTTCAGGCTCCTTTGTTCTTATGCTTTAGGTCCAGCTGACTCCCTGAGCCCAGCACACAGTCTCCCTGAGGTCGCTGCTCAGAGGCACCTGTAATCATCTCTCACGTCTTCAGCTCTTCAAACAGTCCAATCAGGTTCCATCTCATACACTCCACTGTCTGTGAATGTCATGTCCACCAAACTCAATGCTCACTGCTCTGCATTTTCTCACTTACCTGCCTCCTAGTGGTTCTCACCCATCTGGCTACTCCCTCCTAGAAAAATCTACTTCCCCTCACTGCCCTACATCACTTTCTCTTGGTTTCCCTCAACACACTGCACCCCTTCTGTCTCCTCTGCTCTCATTGGACCTTGGTCCTCTGGGCTCCACCTTTGGCATTTTCTCCTCTGCTTCTCTCTCTCTCTCTCTCTCTCTCTCTCTCTCTCTCTCTCTCTCTCTCTTTCTCCTCCTCCTCCTCCCCCTTCTCCACTTCCCTGGAGTTTAACACAGCACATGTGTCAATGACACCAACACAAACACTCCCTGCCCTGGCCGGCCATGAACTCCAGGTTCCTGTGTCCAACTGACCTCTTGACAGCTCCACATAAATGTCAAAAAATTGCCGAAACCGGTTTGGCTCAGTGGATAGAGCGTCGGCCTGCGGACTGAAAGGTCCCGGGTTCGATTCTGGTCAAGGGCATGTACGTTGGTTGCGGGCACATCCCCAGTAGGAGATGTGCAGGAGGCAGCTGGTCGATGTTTCTCTCTCATCTATGTTTCTAACTCTCTATCCCTCTCCCTTCCTCTCTGTAAAAAATCAATAAAATATATTTTTTAAAAAATGTCAAAAAATCATTTCAAATCTACATAAAACATTCATTCCTAACCACCCCCTTCAAATTACTTCTTACACAATTGTTCCCATCTCAACACACAGCTCCACCAAGTTTATTCATATTGTCCAAGATAAAATCCTTAGGGATTGTGACTCCTTCCCCATTTCATCCAGAATGAGTCGTGGAAATATCTGTTCACTTCCCCTTTCCCGCTGCCTTTGCCGCACACACTAACTGAAGCCCAAGCCCGTCACCTGGGCGCTCTTCCATGCTCCTCAAGGGCCCTCAACTCCACTTCTGAATCCTGCAATCCAATCCCCCCTTGTAGCTGGGATTATTGTTTTTAATAAGCATACGTGAAATCTCCTGTAACCCTTAGAAGTTCACATGTCTCTTCAGATAAAATTCAAACTTCTTACCCGCCTGTCAGGGCCCAATATGGTTTGTCTCCCGTCTCCCCCAGCCTCTTCCTATGTCAATGTCATTCCCCAACTTGCTCGCTTGCTGCCGCCTCACTAGCCTTCTTCCTGCCCCTTCAACACCCAAACACCTTCCCACACTGTGGCCTCTCCCTCTCCCTCTCCCTGGGACACTTGTCCCCTAGATCTTCTCACGGTGGCTTCTCATCATCCAGGTCTCAATGTCACTTCCTCAGCACTTGAACTGATGTCAGGTGAGTCCATGCTCTCTGTCCCATAAACCGGGGGTATTTTTTTTCAAAGCAATTATTGCTCTGATTTTTTTCTGTCTTAAGGGGTTCACGGAGAAAGGAAAGGAGATGGTGGGGACGCCCCTTGAGTCATCTCACATAGTAGGGAGAGGCACCAACATCACAGATTCTGCTGAGGACAGAACACAGAATCCTCAAAGAGAGACCCTCTAATTCCTTTGACTCCCCATAAAATGCCAGAGAAATGTTCCTTTGGGGATAACTCAATACAATAAATGGAGCACTGGGTGGGAATCAGTCTGAGATCATTATTTCTCAATCCTCTCAAGGCCCCTATGGAAGGGGACACAGGCTGGGGAGGGTTTACTGGAGGCGAGGTGAGAAGAAACAGCTGAGATCCATGGAGCCCCTTGCACATCTCATAGTGGCGAGCACCAGCCCCTTTTGTGCTGGAAAGAATCGGGATCCATATGGTAAAGGCAGGTGGCCACTGAGGAAAATGCCACCATTTTCTAATGGACATGGCCTGGACACGGTGACAAAGCTAATTCCCTTTCTTCCTCCCCGACAACAGCTCACCCCCAAGGTGCACTTACGTGGAGTGTCCCTGGCCTGAGCCAGGGGAGGGCTCAGTGCCATCAGCATCACCATCAGAGCGGCCATCCAGGAGCCTCCGGGGAACCGCAGACACACCATGCTGGAGCTCAGAGAGGACAGGGGCAGGGAGCAGGGGGGTCTCACTCAGTGAGGACTGTGACCCTTCTCCACCCACATCCCCAGAAACACCAACTGAGGAACTCTGTTCTTTGTTCCTGGATTGGATCATCTCAGTACTGAGAACCAATCAGCATCAGAGATGAACCCCATCATCTGTTGCAGGTCAGAGATTAAGTAAGAAGGTCCTCTTCTGAAATTTAAAATTTCCTGCATTAAAATCATTGCTTTGATTTAGTGCTTAAAGGTTTGGTCTGGTTGTGTCAGAAACACTGTGTTGGGTCCTATTGTGAGGCAGCTCTGCACTGGTCAGTGATGAGCACACAAGTTGGAGCCTTTGGGGAGCATTCGTCTCTCTCACTGCAGACAGAGCCGTTTTGCAAATGGATGAGTGATTGTACTGGGAACTGAGGGTGAGGGAGGTGATTGCAAGTTAGGAGGCCTTCCATTTGGTCCTATTTTTTAAAATGTTTATTTTTGAAATAATATATATATATACACTGAGTGGCCAGATTATTATGACCACCTGATGTTTGTAGGCAAATTAGCTGTAATTTTGCGCTGAAGTTGCTAGAGTGCAAAACCATTATAAATAGGGAAGCAGGTTGTTTACCATGACAGTTACCCAAGCACAGGAACACAAGGATTGGACAGTTGAGCTTTGGAAAAAAGTCATGTGGTCCGATGATTCACCTTTCCAGTTGCATCATGCAGATGGCAGAGTGAGAATTTGGTGGAAACAGCATGAAAGCATGCACCCCACATGCATGAGTACAACCCTTCAAGCAGGTGGGGGCAGTGTTATGGTTTGGGGCATGTTTTTCTGGCATGATTTGGGCCCTTTAATTCATGTGGAACAACGTCTGAATAGCACAATATACCTAAGTATTGTTGCTGATCAAGTTCATCCTATCATGTTGATGGCGTATCCCAATGGAGATGGCTTCTTGCAACAAGACAATGCGCCATGCCACGGTGCTCTTATTTTGCAGGAGTGGTTCAAGAACATGAGGGAGACTTTTCCTTGCTTAGGTGGCCCCTACAATCACTAGATCTCAATCCAATTGAGCATTTGTGGGACGAAGTTAAAAGCCATCAGACAGTTGGTTCCACAACCATCAAATCTCACAGAACTGGACAGTGCTATTCATCAGGAATGGTGTCAGATTCCTCGCATCACCTTTCAACATCTCATGGAGTCAATGTCAAGAAGAATCGCTGCAGTATTGAAGGCAAAAGGTGGCCCAACAAAGTACTGATGGGGTGGTCATAATAATCTGGCCTCTTAGTGTATATATACTAATAAAAGACTAGGTGGCCCTCATGCCCTCTCGTGATGCCCTCACATCATCACAAGACTGTCTCCACAAGATGGCCACCCCCACTTCATCACAAGATGGCCACCACAAGATGGCCGGCAAGTGAGGGCAGTTGGGGTCATCCAGGCCTGCAGGGTAGGGCAGTTGGAGGTGACCTGGCTGGCAGGAGAGGACAGTTGGGGGGACCATGGTGGTAGGAGAGGGGAGTTGTGGGGACCAGGCCTGCAGGGGAGGGCAGTTGGGGGCAATCGGGCCAGCAGAGGAGGGCAGTTGGGGGTAATCGGGCCAGCAGGGGAGGGCAGTTGGGGGCGATCAGGGCAGCAGGGGAACAGTTAGGTGTCAATTAAGCCAGCAAGGGAGCAGTTAGGGGGCCAATCAGGCTGACAGAAGTGGTTAGGGGCAATCAGGCAGTTGAGTGGTTAGGAGCCAGCAGTCCTGGATTGTGAGAGGGATGTCTGACTACCTGTGGGATCGGGCCTCGACCTGTAGTCGGATATCCCCCAAGGGGTCCCAGATTGGAGAGGGTGCAGGCTGGGCTGAGGGACACCCCGCTTCTGTGCACACATTTTGTGCACCAGGCTTCTGGTATATATTCTCCTACCCTCCCCCATTGACCCCTTCTACCTGGCCCTGCCCTCCATCCCAGGCCTTCACCACACTACTGTCAGTGTCCATGGGTTACGCACATATCTGTCTCCCTGAGTGCATTGATATAAGCTATTTGTCCTATGGTTAGGGAGGTAAAATGTGAATCATTTACTCTTAAGTGTCCTTGTGTTAGGGAAGATAGGATTTACTAGATAACTCCAAATTCCTGTTTACCCATTGCAGTTTCCTATTCTATTCATCCAATTAGTTAGAATTAACATTTCTCAGATTAGCAATATATTCAGATTTTTAAAAATAGTACAATACTTATTCATTAACAGATTCAAATCTATCCTCTAGATTCTCTACATGAGGCATACTGAGATTAACATTTAAGTATCCTGTTATTTAAAAATAGTTTGATATTCAATATTTTTTACTATTTGACTCAGCAAACTCAAAATATTAAGTTACATGTCCCTAGGACCTGGGATTCAACCTTGGATCTGGGAGTCAAACTTGGAATGTGGTCCATTCTCACTCAAGAACCGCCCATTATCATGGAGACATTAACTTTGTTGCCCAAACAATGGAGTCCCACCCCAGCCCATGTTGCTGACTTCCCCTGCCTGTGATCCCTACTTTCCTGTGTAATCTTTGTCCCCAGCAAACTAAGTCCCCAAAAGATAGAAATCAGTAACCAAAATTACATTACAGACACACAGACAAAAACTTCTCACTAGCTAAGAGTTTCTGGCGGCTGACACCCTGGGAGGGAAAGCAGGAAGCTCCCCAAGATGAAGAATTCTCAGCAGCTGCTGAGATGATCCTGCAGTCTCTGCCAGGTGGTCAGCCTCGCCACAGTAGCTGGGATCCCCAGAGCCGGACGTGCCCCATCTTTAAACAAATTAATCCAAATAACAAACAGACACAAAACATCAACAGAAACACTCATATGAGTGGGCATGACCCACAGACACAGAAGGTCCTGCATTAAGAAAACCACTGAAGCAGATCAATGCCTCCTGTCGCTGGGTCGGGGACTGCCCTTCCCAGAACCTCAGCATCTCCCAGTGGGCTATATGGGGAGAGCATTCCCCAGGGCGGGAATTTTTGTTTCCATCCTCGGCAGGTCCCTTGTGACTATGTGCTCAGTCCCCCATATCGGCGATGTCTCACACTCCCTGAGATCCACTTAGTCCTTCTCTGGCCACTTCCCTTGCAGGAGAACAGAACCACAGATCAGAACTCCGCACTCGCCTCCTGTCCAAGACACATCCCAGTCACAGGTACCCGACCTTGGAGGACACCCCATCACCAAACTAGTACTCAGTCCACTGCCCACCTTGGCTCCTGCGGGAGGTCACCTGATGCTGCAGTTCTTGCTTGGACTTTGTTGGCTGAAACTCAATCAGGATCTGATAGTCGGCCCTGGTTAGTTACCTCCACACCCACTGCCCCTCCTTGTCTCTGGAAGCTTCTTTGAGGGAGGGGAGGCTCTCAGCACTGGGAACCCACCGGGGAGGTGGGCTGGGGAGTGTGTGGCCTCATCCGCTTTCCTGCTTCCTCCGCTGCACTCAGTGAGCAGCTCCTGCACAGGAAGTCCCGCGCCTGGTGCCCTGGAGGTGACTTTCATGTCCAAGACCTGCGAGCTGGGTGCACACCTTCCCTCCCCCTTCAGTTCTCTGTACGGATCTGTCCTTTAGGGCCTCATCAGGGGACGAAGGCCACAGCTGGGCTGGACTCCTGTGCTGCCTTATTGGTCCTCTTGCTGACCCTGCAGGTCCCTCTGGTGGAGGATAGAGTTGTGCTTCTTGTGGGCAGTGATCTGGAGGGAGGGGGACGCCTGGGTCTTGCAGGAGCAGCTGTCCTGGCGCTGGCCCCGCCCCCACCGCACTCTGCATGACCCTGGTCCCAAGGGTCCAAGCTCCTTGGAGGGTGCAGGATGCTTCTCTAATGGCCACGGGCTCAGCATGCCTGGTCTTTTCCATTGGTGTCAGCCCCGCCTGCAGGGGGAGGTGCTGTTGAGGCAGAGCCAAGGGGGTGGCCAGTGGGGATCTGAGCTCTCCCAGGGGTTGATGTCACTGCAGGATCCTTCCCAGGACTTGAGGGAGGAGGGCCGGCCCCAGGCTTCCTAAGGGACTGGGAGGCAATGCCCCTCCCCTTCCTGTTCTCCTGACAGAAAGTTCCAGGTCATTTTCACGTTTGAAGTCTGCAAAGCAGGCAGGTACTTCATTCTCTGCAAGCTGGTGTCCCTGGGGCTCAGACCCGCTTTGGGGGGACCTACTCCCAGCTCCCCCATGGCCCCAGGAGAAAGGCTCTGGGCCGAGCTGGGTGCAGAGGCTTCAGGGACCAGCAAGGGCATTGGCCCCCAGGTCAGGCTCTGTGGGCAGGAGGTGCTGCCTGGGGGTCTCTTCGCTGCCAGCACCTGGAGCTCACACCCCTCTCACCACACAGCTGGCTGGGCTCCTGACCACAGGTCTGCAAAGCCCTGGATGGTAGGCGGGGCCTGGACGCTGGTCTCTGTCTCCTCAAATTTAACTGTGCTCATGGCAACGCGGGGCCATCGCAGTCCCTTCCGTTCCCCTCAGCAAGAGGGAGGCCGAGGAGAGGCCGTCCTGTCCTCTCGGGGCTCAGAGGACCCCGTCCCTGCTTTTCCTCCTGCAGCCTCTTGTGATTTCACAATTGCTATCTTTCTTCTTTTTAATTATATTGATTTTTTGTTTTTGTTGTTATGTAGAGAGCCACAGGCGTTTTTTAAAATCCTCACCCAAGGCTATGTTTATGGACTTCAGAGGGAGAAGAAGGGAGAGAGAGAAACATTGATCAGTT
>NW_005873461.1:6879-9432 GCF_000147115.1 Myotis lucifugus | reverse complement strand
GCTGGTGGCGCTTGTTGCTTCATCTCTGTCCTCACTGCCCCTGGGCGTGGGCCTGCTGCTGCTCCTCCCCGGACTCTCCTGACCGTCCCCTCATTTGATGACCTGGGGCCATGGAGTCAGTTCTGCCTCATAATATTGTCCATGACACCTCCCTGCCTGGGTTCCCCATCGTCCTCCACACAACCTGCAGCTGCTCAGCCAGCCCGACTGTCCAGCCCTCAGCCAGCTCCCAGTGTCCAGCCCTCACCCAGCTCCCAGTGCCCAGCCCTCAGCCAGCTCCCAGTGCCCATCCCTCACCCAGCTCCCAGTGTCCAGCCCTCACGCAGCTCCCAGTGCCCATCCCTCACCCAGTTCCCAGTGTCCAGCCCTCAGCCAGTTCCCAGTGTCCAGCCCTCACCCAGTTCCCAGTGCCCAGCCCTCACCCAGTTCCCAGTGCCCAGCCCTCACCCAGTTCCCAGTGCCCAGCCCTCACCCAGGTCCCAGTGTCCATCCCTCACCCAGTTCCCAGTGTCCAGCCCTCACCCAGCTCCCAGTGCCCAGCCCTCACTCAGTTCGCAGTGCCCATCCCTCACCCAGCTCCCAGTGCCCAGCCCTCACCCAGCTCCCAGTGCCCAGCCCTCAGCCAGCTCCCAGTGTCCAGCCCTCAGCCAGTTCCCAGTGCCCAGCCCTCAGCCAGCTCCCAGTGCCCAGCCCTCACCCAGTTCCCAGTGTCCAGCCCTCACCCAGCTCCTAGTGTCCAGCCCTCACCCAGCTCCCAGTGTCCAGCCCTCACCCAGCTCCCAGTGTCCAGCCCTCACCCAGCTCCCAGTGCCCAGTCCTCAGCCAGCTCCCAGTGTCCAGGCCGCGGTGTTGTAGCTGCTCCAAGTTCCTGCACCTTTAGCCGGGCATGTCCTTGGCCCTGCCACCCAAGGCTCTGTTCCCCTTAAACCTTCCCTGTCGGGATGCAAATGGGGAAGGGGGGGGCCCTCCAGTGGTGCTGGCCATTCACTCTTTTTTAAAAAGTTTTAATCAGGGCAGCTATTTTATTTTTTAGTTAATTAATGTTTAATTATAATTGACAAACAGTATTATGTTAGTTTCTGGTGTGTAACATAGTGATTGAACACATATACCTTACAGAGTGGTCACCACAAGAAGTGGATCTGTCACCGCACATGGTCATTAGAGTTACTGACCATCTCCCCAACGCCGCATGTCACACCCCATGACTCGCTGTATAACTGGCAGCTTGTGGTCAGTCCCTTCCACTTTCCATCCCTCCCCACCTCTCACTCGTGGCAACCGCACATTTATTCTCTGTATCTATGAGTTTGTTTCTGTTTTGCCGGGGTCTTATTCCAGCATCTAGAAGGGTTTAGGAATCTGGAGAAGGGCTGTGGGTAACTTAATAAAGAGTCCAGAGACGAAATATAATTTTGAAAGGCATGTTGGGGAGTCAGAGAAGACTTAGCTAAGGGAACTAAGTTCTTCTTGTCTCAGGACCCCTTACTCTTTATTTACACAATTTGTGCGAAGGCCAGGTAGATACACACATCAAAGGGTAGGGTTTCCTGTACACAATCCCTTGTCAGATTGGGGAAAATTGCCTTCTGCTGTTCAGGTGTTTGGCCAGTAGGAGGCAATACGTGTAGATTAAGATGCCCTTAGCTGTCTGGCAGCCACAATCATCCTTCTCAGGTTTGGGAAATGCCCTCAGCCATCTCCAGATGATTCAGTTCTGCTGACATGCTGGCATTGGCTTCCGGCACTGTTTCACTTTGTTTTGTGTTTTAGATTTTCCATGTAAGTGAAATCATGGTATTTGTCTTTCTTTGTCCGATTTATGTCAGGAAACATAATATTTTACATCCATGCTGCCTCAAATGGCAAGATTTAATTTTTAAAATATATATTTTTTATTGATTTCAGAGAGGAAGGGAGAGGTAAAGAGAGATAGAAACATCAATGATGAGAGAGGATCATTGCTTGGCTGCTTCCGGCAAAAAACCCCTTGAAATGGGGGCCACACCCGGCCATGCCTTTGACCAGCATTGAACCTGGGCCCCTTCATTCGTAGGCCGATGCTCTATCTACTGAGCCAAACCAGCCAGGCCAAGTTTAATTTTTTTCATGTCTGAGTAATATTCCATCATATGTATGCACCACACCTTCTTCATCCATTCTTCTATTGATAGCTACCTAGGTTGACTGGCTTTCTTGGCTATCCTATTTAATACGAAAATCACCCATCCTTCTGTCACAAAGATGGCGACGCCCAGTCCTCTCAGCCCTGTCGGAGTCCCCCAATCGGGGGGGGGGGGGCACTGAGAGAGGGCAAGTGATCGCCCTGGTGGAATGCTGTTCAGAGGCCCTCCTGACCCTTTATAAAAAAAACACAAAAACGAATTCCTTTCGGGGGGGGGAGGGATACCTTGTACAGAGGCCCTCAGTTCATGGCCCCTCCTTAATCCGCATAAAATCCTCCAACTTTGTTCTTCCTTTTCAAAATTGTTTTGACTATCTTGGGCTCTTGGAATTTCTTAAAATTTTCAAATCGGTTTAATTAATTCCTAC
>NW_005873461.1:0-6297 GCF_000147115.1 Myotis lucifugus | reverse complement strand
CGGGAAGCAGCTGCAGACGCCCCGCCATCGCGACAGCATGCGTGCGATGTGAACCAGCCCATCCTGGTTCTGGACTGGAAGCTGCTGCCAAGTTTCTTCTATAAAGATGACAACATGGTCTAATGCACAGTCCGCAAAACCACCTCTTAGGGCTTCTTTGCCCTAAATCTTTCTGCCTCTTCTTCAAAAGCTACTTACCCTGGCAGGACTGGGCAAGCCACTCCCACCACAGCCTCAGGGTCTCAGCCTTGGAACCTTGCATCTGCGTCCCCAGGGAGTCATCCCCCCCCACACACCTGCAGCATCAGGTTCTCAGCATAGGAAGCACCCTCGCCCCCATGGAGTTATCTCCTCCCAGCAACAGCCTCAGGGTCTCAGCCTCAGAACTTTGCCCATACCAGTGAGTGACCCCCCCCCGCCCCCCCGCCCCCCCCACACACACACCTGCAGCCTCAGGGTCTCAGCCTCCAAAGTGTCTGCACTCCCAGCAAGTGATCCTACCCCATCGACATTCTCGGGGAGTCAGCCTCAGGACTTCCATCGCCCCAGCCGAGTGATTGCGGGGTGGGGTACGGGGGGCGAATCTGGGTGACGCTGCCCAGCAAACCTCTCCCATTGGACAGAAACTTGTGACCGGGTTAGGGAGAACAATCGGTTTTGTTTAAAATATTCAAAAACTGCAAAGGAAATGTCTGAGGTCGGGTTTCACATGGGAAGTAACTTACAACTAATTTCTGAAGGCAAACTGAGACACTGCAGTTACATTACTGGAGAGCACCCCGCGGTCAGGAGGTCCGGCTCCGCAGCTGCAGTGGCGGGTGCTCCCCGCCCTGGTTCCTCAGCACCTCAGGCCGGGCTTGAGCCCACCCGGGAAGGCCTTTCCCTACAGTTCTCACCAAGGCCGGCAGGTTTGTAGACACATGAATAAGAAGTGCCCACGCACAGTCCCGAAGATGCCCGGCCGGAAGGAATGACAAAAAAACAAGAAAAGAGCAAAACCAGAAACACCACCGATCCCAACATAGGTCATCTTTTTCTTCAGATGACGGCGTGTTTCCCTCTTCTTCGTCTTCTAGAAGCGAGACAGATTCAAGTACTGATGAGTCTACCAATGGAAAAGTTCAGAGAAAGAGAGGAGAGAAAAGGGATAAAAGGAAAAAAGAAAGAAAGGACAAAAGATGAAACATCAAGAAAAAGAACGAAGGAAAAAAGGAGGAAACAACCACATGATATCACCTTTCCAAGGTCTCATGAACTTCCTGTTTAAGGAGTTTATTTTATGACACTTTTAGTTTGGGTTTGCATTTTTATTGGTTTGTCAAGACCATGGCAGGTACAGTGTCCAATATATTAAAGAAAAACTCCTATCTAACAAAGAGGGAATATGCTAATTGACTGCCCCACACTCAAAGATGGCAGTGCCCAGAGCCAATTGGAGAGAGTGCAGGCTGGGCTGAGGGACATCCCCCCCACCCCCTTGAATTTCATGCACCAGGTCTCTAATTGTAAATAATGCTGCAATGCACATATGATGTATATATCTTTTCACATTAGTGTTTTCATTTTCTTTACAAAAATACCCAGTAGAATTGACAGGTCATATGATAGTTTCACTTTAATTTTTTGAGGAACCTTTACATTATTTTCCATAGTGACTGTACCAATATGCATTCCCACCAACAGTGCATGATGGTTCCCTTTTCTCTACAGCCTCTCCCACACTTGTTATTGTCTTTTGGTAACAGCCATTCTGAAGGGGTGATGTGATGTCTCATGGTGGTTTTGATTTGCAGTTTCCTGGTGTTTAGTGATGTTGAGCATCTGTTCATGTATCTGTTGGACGTCTGTATGTCTTCTTTGTAAAAATGTCCATTCAGGTCCTCAGCCCATTTTTATTTATTTATTTATTTATTTATTTATTTATTTATATTTTCATTTTTTATTTTTTATTGCTAAAAGTATTACAAAGGATATTACATATGTGTCCTTGCCCCCCCCCCCCGCCCTTGACAATCCCCTGGCCTCCCTTACCCACCAGTGTCTTATGTCCATTAGTTATGCTTCTATGCATGCATACAAGTCCTTCGGTTGATCTCTTACCCCCCTCCCTTCTGCCCCCCAACCCTCCCTGGCCTTCCCGCTGCAGTTTGACAATCAGTTTGAGGCAGCTCTGCCTCTGTATCTATTATTGTTCAAAAGTTTGTAATGGTCTTTATTATCCATGAATGAGTGAGATCATGTGGTATTTTTCCTTCATTGACTGGCTTATTTCACTTAGCATAATGCTCTCCAGTTCCATCCATGCCATTGCAAATGGTAAGAGTTCCTTCTTTTTTACAGCAGCATAGTATTCCATCGTGTAGATGTACCACAGTTTTCTAATCCATTCATCTGGGGGAAGCAAGATGGCGGCGATATAGGCAGACGCGTCCCAGGTCTTGTCCCGGAGCAAACGGAGTAAGCAGCTGAAACTAATAACACCCACCCCGAATTGGCGAATTTACTCAGCTGGTGAGACGGTTTGCAGCCGGGAAGGGCAGACCTCCCCTGGAAAGGTTAAAAACCAGGGATCTGGGCAGGAAAGTTTGCCAGACCTGAGCCCAGAGGGTCGGTCTGCATGGCAGACAGCCGCGTCTCTTGGGACAGACACAGACCCTGACTGGGGAAAGAAGTTCCGCGGGTTTGCTGGCACCAGGAGACTTGAGATTTGGATTTTGTGATTGCGGAGAACTGAGACTAAAGGGGGCATCCTGAGGAACTGACCAGACCATGCAGTGCCCATAAGAGAGGAGCGTTTCCCAGATCATGCAGTGCTGGTAAGAGAAGAGCGTTTCCCAGACCAGTAAGAGAGGAGCGTTTCCGCGGCCGGCCAGCGTTTGTCTGTTTCTTTGTTTTCACTGAACCCTGCTCATAGGACAGTTCGGATACAGACACTCACCTGTGCTGAAGAGAGGGCGAAGGTGCAGACGAGGGGAATCTGGGGAGAGGCTGAGGAAAGAGGGGGAGCCGGAGGAGGTGGCAGCGAATTGAGTGCTGAGACACCCCTGGGCCCAGGACTGGGGCAGCCATTCCCTCCAGAGGGTGGAATTCCTCCCTCCAGCCCCCCAGGCAAGGAGCACAGCCACACCCAGATTCCACTGTATGAGATAAAGGATTAAAACAAGCTGATTAGTCCCTGGGAGTTACCAGGGTCTGGCCTATAGAGGGACTTTCAGTCCCACCAACAACACAGAGCGGGGTAAGGATTAAAAAAGGATAGAGAAGCTGTATAGCCTCAGAGGCCAACCCAAAAACACTGCCACCCAGAGGCTGAGCCACAAACTAACTCTTAGGGGAATACAAATTAAGGCAGACTGGATCACAAATACGGCCTGCTTTAAAATCAGGACTGTGATTTACAACACGGAGGAACAGTGTAATGCAGGGAAATTCAACACTCTCCTAAATACCTGGCAGGACTAAGGCGAACCAGGCTGAAGAGTAGAAGAACCGAAAGACCATCACTACTGCAAATTTTTTCTTTTTCTTTTTTTTTTTATTTTTTCGCCTTTTTACTAAGAAACCAATTTTTTTTTCTTTTTCTTCTTTTTCCATCACCTGATTTTACCCTTTCAATTACCACATTTTTATTTTTAACCAGTATTATTACTGCTACCATTTTACCATTTTTTAAAGTGCCATTTTATTTTCTCTTTATTTTCTTTTGGGATTAGTGTTCTCCATTCTATTTTCATCGTTCCTTTAGCATTAATTTTCCCTATCTCAACTTCACCTCTTTGCTAAAACCCTCTTCCTTACTATTCCCCTTTTGGTGTCCTGTTTCTCTTACCCTATTCCTGCTTCAGATTTTCCCAATTCCTTCTTTATACCCCCTGTCTAATTCCACCCTACTTATATATCCTATTTCCAATCTACTGCTCTAAATCCTTATACACCTATTCTTTATCCTTCTTCACTTTCCAAACATTTTTTTTCTCTTATCTTTCTAGTGTTTTCTTGATTGTTGAATATATTGGGCTTTGTTTTTTTTTATTTGTTTGTTTGTTTTGTTTTGTGTTTTTTCTTCTTCTTTTTTAGGACTGGTTGTGAGGTTGTTTTTCTTTTTCTTTTTCTTTTTTTTCTGCTGGTTTTTGCCTTCCCTCCCCCACCCCACCACGGTTATTTTTGTGCTTCTGTTTTCCCTTACCCCTCTCGATATTATTGGTGGTTTGTAGTTTGCATTCATCTCCAGGGATCTGTTGCTGGAATTTGTTGAGATTAGTTGCAGTTCCATTGGAGTTTGCTCCTCATACAAATAGTCTCTTCCTCGCTTCTACTTAATTCTCTTTTTTCGCTCTCTTTTTTTCCCCCCTCTTTTTTCCCAATTCTATTTTTGCACTCCTTTTTTGTTTGTTTTTTTTTCTTATTTTTCTTTTTCTTCTCTCTTTTATCTTCTTCTCTTCTTTCTCCCTTATCCCCTAACTCTCCTAATTCGGGTGGTCACCTTTATTTGGGGTTATTAATATCGTGAATATACTTGTGTTCAGTGCCTGGTACGTTGTGCCTTGTTCTGTTGTATTTTGTGCCTTTAAATCAACGCAGCAGATCCAAGCAACAGCAGCCCCCTGATCACTGCAGCCTCCTGATCACCACACCCTCTGTCTGAGGAACAGCAGCTGTACGTGAAGCCTCCCCCCACCAGCCAGAAGAGCCAACACAGCTGTGAACAACACCCACCAGAGAAGGTGCTGCCAACTGGAAAGCAGCTGCTACTGCAACCGTCTGAGCAGCAACCACAACCCAAGGAGCCCCTGCCACCCAGGGAGCAGCCACTGAACATCTCAACATCTACATATGTCAGCGAGATCAAACATGGGTAGGCAAAGAAACCCCCAAAGGAAAGAAAAGGAGGACTCGCCAGAAAAGCAGCTAAGTGAGACAGAGGCATGCAACATGACAGAAAAAGAATTCAGAATTAGGGTCCTAGCATGCATAAACCGGATGAAGGAAAAAATAATCCATTCATCTACTGATGGGCACTTAGGCTGTTTCCAGATCTTAGCTATGGTGAATTGTGCTGCTATGAACATATGGGTGCATATATCCATTCTGATTGGTGTTTCTGGTTTCTTGGGATATATTCCTAGAAGTGGGATCACAGGGTCAAATGGGAGTTCCATTTCCAGTTTTTTGAGGAAACTCCATACTGTCTTCCATAGTGGCTGCACCAGTCTGCATTCCCACCAGCAGTGCACAAGTGTTCCTTTTTCTCCACATCCTCTCCAGCACTTGTCGTTTGTTGAATTGTTGATGATGGCCATTCTGACAGGTGTGAGATAGTACTTCATTGTTGTTTTGATTTGCATCTCTCGGATGATTAGTGACTTTGAGCATGTTTTCATATGTCTCTTGGCTTTCTGAATGTCCTCTTTTGAAAGGTGTCTATTTAGGTCCTTTGCCCATTTTTTGATTGGATTGTTTATCTTCCTTTTGTTAAGTTGTATGAGTTCCCTATAAATTTTGGAGATTAGGCCCTTATCAGATATGACGTTGGCAAATATGTTTTCCCACTCAGTGGGTTTTCTTGTTGTTTTGTTGATGGTTTCTTTTGCTGTGCAGAAGCTTTTTATTTTGAGGTAGTCCCATTTGTTCATTTTCTCTTTAGTTTCAACTGCCCTAGGAGCTGTATCAGTGAAGAAAGTGCTTCTGCATATGTCTGAGACTTTGTTGCCTTTGGATTCTTCTAGAATTTTTATGGTTTCCTGTTGTACATTTAAGTCCTTTATCCATTTTGAGTTTATTCTTGTGTATGGTGTAAGTTGGTGGTCTAGTTTCATTTTCTTGCATATATCTGTCCAATTTTCCCAACACCATTTATTGAAGAGACTATCTTGGCTCCATTGTATGTTCTTGCCTCCTTTGTGAAATATTAATTGAGCATATTGGTTCGGGCTAATTTCTGGACTCTATTCTATTCCATTGATCTATATGTCTGTTCTTGTGCCAGTACCAGGCAGTTTTGAGAACAGTGGCTTTGTAATACAGCTTGATATCTGGCATTGACATCCCACCTACTTTGTTCTTTCTCAGGATCGCTGCAGCTATTCGGGGTCTTTTTTTATTCCAGATGAATTTTTGGAGAGTTCGTTCTAGATCTTTGAAGTAGGCCATTGGTATTTTAATGGAAAGTGCGTTGAATTTATAGATTGCTTTGGGTAGTATGGGCATTTTAATGATGTTCATTCTACCAATCCAAGAACATGGTATGTTCTTCCATCACTTTATGTCTTCCTCTATCTCTTTTTTCTACGTCCTGTA
>NW_005873460.1:0-23945 GCF_000147115.1 Myotis lucifugus | reverse complement strand
GGTCTGTTGGGTGGTGGGGGCCACAGAGGCCGCTCCGGGCCTTCCCACAGGCCCTGCCCGAAACCGCCTACCTTCCAGAAAGAAGCAGAGCCAGCCCAGACAGAGTGCTTGCCCTCTGGAAGAGAACCACGCATCTCCCCGAAACGTGGAGACCAGGTCCCAGCGGTCACACACACTGCTGCCGCCTCTTCCTGCGGACACCAGGCCAGGCCATGGACCCAGGTCCCACGGGGCGAGGGGGGCTGGGGGGCGGGGGCAGGTGCGGGGGCTTCCAGGCGGCGTTGCACGGCTCTGCCACGGGCCGGCCTAGACCCTCACCAGCAGGCAGGGCTGCAGCACGTCCCATTTCACGGACGAGGAACCTGAGGTTCTGCTGACTTCTTGGCCTCCTGGCAGCTCCAGGGCCGGCCGCACAGCCTACTCCTCAGTCTCTGGCTTTTGGACACAAAAGAGGGCTGACTGAACCCTGGGCTTGGCTGGGGCAACTACAGCCCCACACATTGGCCTGAGCACTTGAAGGGACACCGTGAGCCAGAGGGGAGACCCAGGGCCGAGCAGCGGGATGGGAGGCAGTGCCAGGCCTGGCCCACAGTGGGTTCTCGTGGAAGGAAGGAGCAACCAGAAGCCACGCGGGCCCCGTAGCTCCTGAGCACACAGTTCAGTGAGGGCAGGAGAAGGAGCAGTCAGAGCGGGCTGCCTGGAGGAGGCAGACATGGGCCTCAGTGTTGTGAAATCCCTCGCAGGTGTGCGTGAGGCCCAAAGAAGTTCAGAGGCAGCACAGGGCAGTCAGCCTGCACACGGTGGACCTCCATCCCCTGCCTCAGCCAATGTGGAGAGAAAAGACATGGGCTTCGAGTCCGAGACAAAGCTTTCCCCTGGCATTTATGGGCTGTGTGGCCTTGGGCACGGACCGAACCGACCCGGGCTCAGCTTCCTCCTCGGAAAAGCGGGTGCGGTGGCAGGTCCTCAGCAGGCCGCTGTGCACAGGCAGTGAGACAGCCGGCCAGAGAAGCACGCCGCCCTCCTCGCCCTCACACCCACCCAGACGCCGGGCCGGCCTCGCGGGGCCTGTCCCCTGGCCTGCCCCCAAGGCCTGGAGCCCCTCGGGGACTGGGATACCTCACCTTTAGTCTCAAGATAACCAGCAGCACCCAACACACCTGCTGTTCACACCCCTGTGAGGCAGCAGACCCTGCCTGCCATGTGGGAGGCCCCAGGTCAGCGCCAGCCGGGCCCCTGCAGCTGCCCCTCCTCGCGCTCACACCCGAGCAGCCCCAGCAAAGCCCAGGAGGCTCAGGGTGAGCGCAACCAACACACAGACACACAGTCCCGGCTCCAAACACACCCGTGGGCTCGTGGAGCAACTCCCTCCACAAAACCTGCCTCCACCCCCCCTTTGGACAGGGGCACCTGGAAGGCAGCACGGCTCAGAACCCACAGGCCCATAGGAAAGGGGGTCATGCTAGAGGGGGAGCACCAGCCCACAGCTCCAGTTGGCCCCTCACGCCATCCTAACACGCCTCCTACATGGGGACACGCAGCAGGGCTGCAGGGGGCTGCAGGGCGTGGGCTCTGACGTGAGAGGTGGCTCTGGGGCCGCGAGGAGGACTTCAGTGGGGCCCATGGGCTCGGTCACAGCAGACCGAGAGGGCTGCAAGTGGCCTCTGGAAAAGTTGTTCTGAGAGCTCCGTACCCAGTCCTGCAGGGACACTGGCGTGGACAGAGGAAGAATGAGCCACCCTGCAGCCCAGGGGCAGTGTGTGCTGGCAAAGAGTTAACAGGCCCTAAATAAATAACTATAACCCTCCCTGCTCAGTGTAGACATTCCCACCACGGTCGGCTTCATGCCACCAAAGGGGCATCACTGAGCACGGAGGGAGGGAGCCAGCTCGTGGGAACACACACCCGGGCACCGCATGTGCCTCCGTGTTGGAGGTGTGGACAGGGGAGGACCCCAGAGAGACCTCAGAGAATGCCACAGGCGCTGGCCAGGTCTGCTGAGCTGGGCAAGTCAGAGGGACTCAAAATTCCTCCCACGTTTCCAAGCAGCATCCAGGCTGGGCTTCTGGACTGTCCTCCCACACTTCTGAGCACTCTACCTGCACAGCCACAGCGGAACCAGGGGCAGGCGGGCGGCAGCCTTTCCAGCCCCACTGGTCCCGGCGTGCGCCCACGCCGGGGAGACGCTCAGGCCCTGGCAGGACAGCCGCAGGGTGAAGTGAAGGGATTCTCTCCCTCGCCACCTGCTCCAGGAGCAAGTGGGGAAGGCAGTGGGCAGCAGGCAGCGGGCAGCAGACACGGTCTGCCTGGCGCCTTCATGTGTGGAACGTGAGGGACAGCAAGTCCCACCTCAAGGCCGATTCTCTGTCACTTCTGTGGGTCTGTTCTCTTTGTCTCTCTCACAACAATTTAGTTAATTAAGGGATTATTAAGGGAAGAGAGATCAATTAGGAGATGATGAGTCAATTAGATTAGCTTCTCATTAGCTTTAAATCTGTTAATGGAAGTGAGAATCTAAAGGTTGACATTGTACCAAGATTCAACCATTTCCACGACCTGAGAAATGTGGGTATTCAAAGAGGACGGGCTCAGGAGCGAGGTGTGAGATGCGGGTGGGAGGAACCACGCGGAACATGCCACTTTGCAGACTGTCCAAAGTATTCAAGCTTCTTTAAAGAGATGTTGTTAAAGACCAAAAATGTAAAGAAATATAAATAACCTATTTTAGAGACTTTAGATTCCAGCCCAGTGTGTGGTCATTAAAGCTTTGAAATGGTCATTTACCAGCCACTGACTGCCCGCAGCAAGGCACCTCACAGACAGCAGATGCTGGAGGGAGCCCCCAGCGACGCCAGCAAAGCCCCAGACTGCAGGCCTGCGCGGCACGCCAGGCCCCCTCCACACACTCACCACGGCGCTTCACTTCATCCTTAACTAACTCGATGACAGCGGTGGGTTTTGTCAAACAGCTTTATTGAGATATAATTTACATGCCACAAAATTCGTCCATTTAAGTGTACAATTCAGTGGCTTTAATATGTCCAGAGCTGCAGAGCCATTACTACAATCCAGCTTAGAGCACCCCCACGCCCCATCACCAAGAGCCTGCCTGTCCACGGAGCCACGCCCGGCTACGGTCCAGAAGCCTGTGTCGCCCGGAATTCATAGGCTGGAATTCGGATGTGTTGGTATTGGGAGATGCTTAGTTTGTGAGGGTGGAGCCCTCATAATGAGATGGGGCTCTTGTAAAAGAGGCCCCGCAGAGCCCATGCCCCTCCTGCTACGGGAGATGCAGCAGGGGGCGGGCAGTCCACAAACGAGGAAGGCTCTCACCAGACCTGCACCTGCTGGCCCCGGCCCTGGGCTTCCCAGCCTCCACTGCGGCAAGTGAATGCTCGCTGTTCACAAGGCCACCCAGTGGGTGATATGTGGTTACAGCAGCCCCAACAGACTGATACGCCTGACCCTCACCAACCACCCCGGGCCCGGGCAACCACTGCTGTCTCGACGGGTCTGCTGTCTGGACATTTCACACCGATGACCCACAGGACATGGCCTCTAATGGCCGCCTTCCTCACTGTGCGCGAGGCCCACAGGCCTCCTCCACCTGCAGCCGCTCTCAGTGCTGCGCTCCTTTCTGTGAGGGTCACAGTCCACTGCGCGGGCACGCAGCAGTGGCCTCCTGATCCTCATCTCGCAGATGGGGAGTCACTACCCACGGTCATAAGAGGACTGTGCGGAGCCAGGCCGTCTGCCGGTGAACCCTCGCGCCCCCACGCACCTCCCACCTCCTGCAGCCCTGGCCTACTTGATCCCTCGTAGGAAGAATCTTCCAGTAAAAAACACATATGACTGTGTTCCGCGCATGTCATTTTACGAAGTACCCAGAAAACACAACCGACAGTCTCCTGTTCACATTAGTATTTGCTCCTATCCTCCATCCTGCCGTCTGCTGCTCTCCAGCCACAGGTGATGACAGCACCTGAGATTCCAGAGCAGTTTAGGCATAAAACCTAAAGTGAAGAACAAACACTAACTCTTGCACAACTAGAGAAAATTGCTAATATCTTATTTTATTTTTCTTTTTATTATGGAAAATTTCAAACATTCAAAAAAGTGAAATGAACCCCCATGTACCCATCACTTAGTCTCAACTCTCATCACCAATACCATACCCCCCAAATTACTTTGAAGTTATTTTGAGAAATCTCCAACATCATATCTTTCCTATGTCAACATTTCAGTTGTATCTCTAAAAGACAAGGTTTTATTTTATTTCATTTTTTACTTCACTTTTATTTCATTTGCCCAATGCACGAAATTCATGCAAGAGTAGGCCTTTGCAGCCACGGCTGCCTGGATCCCTCCCTCGCAGCCGTGGCGGCAGCCCCGGCTTCATTCAGGAAAGACATCCAGAAGGATGTCCGGTCTAATTAGCATATTATGCTTTTATTATTATAGATTGTTTACACTACAGATAAACACAATACCATGACTACGCCTAAAAATTGAACCATCCCTAATAACTTCCAATATCCAGTCAGTATTCAAACTTTGCAAGGGTCTCTCAATGTTTTTTTCACAGTTTTTCAAATCAGGGTCCTAATAAAGTCCCTCACACAGCAGCTGTTTTAGGTGTCTATGCACTAGGCAGCTCCCGTGTTCCACGGAGCTTTGTGAGATGAGCAGTTGCCTGCAGTGGGCATGGGAGTGATGCATGGGGTGGGGGTCTGCATCGACGCAGCCGCCCTCAGGAGGGTTTGAAGACTTTTTAACGTCGTGATGGTGCAGAGCGACATGCATAACCAGTCAGAGGAGCTATCCGACACTGTCACAGAACGGGCTTTGTGGGCAATGTTTCTCCCAGCTGCTGGCTACGGTGAGTGTTCCGAGCACATACGATGGGCTCAACTAAGCTGCGATGCTCAGCAGGTTAGGTGCATGAAATGCATTTTCAACTTAATATTTTCAACTTATAATGGGTTTATCGGGACAGAAACTCATCCTAAGTCAAAGATAGATATAGATATCCTATATAATAAAAGCCTAGTATGCTAAGTGTCTGGTCACCTGGCTGTCCGTTCGACCAATCAAAGCATGATATGCTAAGGCCGCTCAACCGCTCGCTATGACTGCGGTAGGTTAGCTTGCTGCTGGGGTCTAGTCGATCAGGACTGAGCGAGACGGGCTGGACACTCCCTGGAGCCCTCCCGCAGTCCCTCTCTGGCTGGCCAACCTCCCATGTCCCTCCCCAGCCCCGATTATGCACCAGTGGGGTCCCTCAGCCTGGCCTGCGCCCTCTCGCAATCCAGGACCTCTCGGGGGATGTCGGAGAGCCGGTTTCATCCTGATTCCACTCAACACAGGAGCTTCCCCCTGGTGATCAGTGCGCTCCCACAGGGGGAGCACAGCTCAGCCAAAAACTGGGCTCATGGCTGGCGAGCGCAGCAGTGGTGGCAGGAGTCTCTCCCACCTCCGCGGCAGCGCTAAGGATGTCCGACTGTTTATCCTTTGGTCTCTATGCTGTGGGGAGCAGGCCTAAGATGTCAGTCGGACAACCCCAGAGGGCTCCCAGACTGCTAGAGGGCACAGACCGGGCTGAGGAAACGCCCCAAGTGCACAAATTTCGTGCACCGAGTCATAGGTATAATGTCTCCAAGTGTCGCCCTGGCCATTCTCTCTGTGTTTCTCTCCCCTTTTCTCATTCTCTTACTCCCCAGGGGACATTTCCTCTACTTCCCTAAACTCACTGAAGCAGGAAACAAACCAGGAAATAAGTGTCGCCCTAAGCTTGGGAAGATTCCGGGCTGGGTTTTCATTCTCCCACTTCCGAGACTCTAAAGAGGCCCAGCCGGGGGGAGGTGTGAGCAAAGGCCGGTAAAATTAGCAAAGCAAACGGTGCAGAGAAGGGAGAGAATCAGGCAAACTGTCTGTGAGCGGGCAGGAGAGAGGAAGAAATCAGGTGTAATCCCTCCCAGTGGACTGGGCGCCCACCTGGGGCCAGCCATCCTTCAGCCATCTTCACACTCAAAAGACTCCCAACTGGGAGGAAGGGGGTCTGAGGGACCCTGTGTCAGGGTGGGGACACAGGGAGCCCAAGGCAGAAGTGAACTGTTGGCAGGACAGACATCCCCTGTTGTGCAGTGACACGCGCATGGCGGACATCATCTGAACCAATACTGACTCAGTGCCTCCTCTGCCACGCACTGCAGGTCCACAGAGAAGCAAAGGATGGACCTGGATGCGAAATCAATACACCAACAAAGGCAGACGGGTGGAGGGACGCGCACTTTCCTGGTTGCTGTCCACACATGCACATGCAAACACACGCGTGGGCCGGCACACACACAAACTAGCAGCCTCTAACGGAACTAGAGGCAGAGGCTGAGCATTCCAGGCCAGGACGTGTGCCAGAGCCATTTCCCATCAAAGGCACCCACCCCACGCCCATGGCTCTGGGCCTGGATTCCCAATTCACTCCCCCCCTCCCTCCCCCCATCAGCCAGCTGCATCCCACCGCCAGGCCTGGCATTCAGAGGAGCTCTCCAACACTCAGTTATAAAATCTGTCCACAACGAACACATGAATGACTTGAGCTGTGTCCACCCAGGGTACCTAACAGGGGCTGAGGGCTTAACGCAGGGAAGGTTCTGGAAATTCTCCAGGCTTTGGGATCAGTCAGACCTGGGTCCTACGCTCAGCCGTCCGGTGCCTCAGTTTCCTCACCTATAAAATAAGGTGCTGCTGCTGTGAGGAGAAACAACGAAGAAGGCAAGGCTCCCGTCCTCACATTTCTCAGGGAGCAGGTGCTCAGCGTCTCCTAGGTCCGGCCAGCATGCCGTTCCACCCAGGGCTCCCCAGCAGCCGAGCCGGAGAAGCAGCGTCCGAGAGCGCAGGGCTGGCCGGCCCGGCCCTGGAGCTCTCACTCAGCAGCAAAGGCCGCCAGGCGGGGCCACGGCCCTCCGTGCAGGCTCAGGGGCTCCTGACGGGGCTCCTAGCAGGGTGAGCCCCTGAGAGGCCCACAAGTTGGGCAGGAGCAGGGAGGGCTCCTGCGGCCTCCACAACCCACAGGTGGTGCTCTCACCCATCCCCGCCCGAGCCTGGACCCGCGTGACCCGAGTGGACACCACAGTGATGCAGCCTCGGGCCCCAACACACACATCCCTCCAAAGGACCCAGAACCTGCCCTGTGGGGACTCGAGGGCCTCAGCCCATCGGACACGCAGCACCACCTCTTGCTGGTGTGGCTGGGCCTGCGTGTTCACCGTAACGTGGGGCCCAGGAATGTTCTGTAACCCCTCTGAGCCTCCACCCCTCCTCTCTAAGATGACCAATAATTTCTGTCTTGATGAAGAACAGACTAGAAAGAACGGGCGGATAGGTAAACAAGCAACCCACGAGCCTGGCATCGACAAGTAGTGCCTGTGAGTCCCCTTCCCCAGATGACTGGCATAGCTGCGTGCCGACGCTGCCGGGGGAGCTCCGGCCTGGTCCCCCTCCGTGACGGGGTTCCGCCCGGCCCCCTCTGCTCTCACCTGGCCCACGCCCGCTCGCTGCCCAGCGCCTGGGCTTGGCTGACTTGTCCCTGACACGAGCCTGAATGTGGCCGTGGCCTCGGCTCTCTGCCGGTGTCCCCACCAGCCTGCCATTTGTGAACCCCGCACCACTGGCACCATCACTCACACGCCATGCTCACAATTTCTCCTCAAGCAAAGCAGTCACACCTGACCAGGGCCGGGCTGCCACCTGTGAGCTGCTCCACACACACTGCCCGCGCCAGGCACCCTGGTCCGGACCCTGGCACTTGGAGTGTGGGAAGCCCAGCGCTGTGCAGCCCTCAGTGTGGAGCCCTCAGCGTGGAGCCCTCAGCGTGGAGCCGGCAGAGCAGCTGGGTAGGGAGAAGCAGACCAGGCCCCTCTCGCCGCCTCAAGGACATGGGCCACCTCTGTCCCTTCTCTCTGGCAGGCTGCATGCTCTCTGCAGCCGCATGCCTTCGGTTAGGACACACACGCTGCCATTGCTCCTGTCTTCATGAGACCACCTTCCCTGATACCACCCCTCATGGCTTTGCTTCTCTAAGAGGCCCCGATGCCTGCTGGTTCCACGTCCCCTCCCCTTCTCCCTGAACGCACTCCCTTCAGCATGGGACCCAGCACCGCAGCAGCGGCCCTTGTCAAGGACCGCAAGGGCCTCCCTGCTGTAAACCCTTACCTTCCTGGACCACCAGCACCACGGCGGAGGCGCGCCCAGCCCTGCATGGCATCGCGGCCTTCTCTCTGCCCCTCCCCCTGGCTTGCCTCCTGCTCTGTAGGCTGCTCCTTCTCAATCTCCGTTGCTGGCTCCGGTGGCATCGTGTGGCATATTCACTTACATGTTTATTATCCACCTCGCCCACCCGTGAGGTCAGGTTCGTTGCCATGTCCTCAGTGCCCAGAGCTGTGCCTGGCACACAGTGGGTGCTGGATAAAACACTGGCGGCATGAGCTCATTGGGGGGATGGACCACCATTCTTGAGGACCAGCGTGGGCCAGGTTGGGCCAGATGCTGGGGATACAGAGGTGGACAGAGCATGGTTCTTGCCCTCAAATGTCACAGCCTAGGCAGGGGTAAGAGGACAGTAAGGCATGGAAACCAAGTAATACTGAAGCACACAGAGTTAGAAGCACAACAGTAGTCATCGAGAGGACGAGGAACAAATGGAGCAGGGAGGGTGCATGCAGATCACGAGGGAGCAGAGGCTGCTGAGCTGGGGCTGGAAGGCCTGTGACGGTCACGAAGGAAGGCATTCCAGGCAGGGAGGCCGGCGTGTCAGAGGCACTGGGGCTGGGAAGGTGGGGGCACCAGCAGGGAACGGTCCACACACGTTCTGAGAACTAAAGCCACCCCGCGCTGCGGAGACGAATACACAGGGGGAGCGCTGCCGGGGCCGGGAGGGTCGTAGAGTCGTCCTGCAGCGATAACCTGGACCCTGAGTCAGTACAGCCACCGAAGGTTTTCAGGCGCATTGGACTGGTCAGCGTGTCCCGGTCCCCTCTGGCGGCCTGGGTCAGAGAGGCAGCTGGTGGAGGAAAGGGGGCAGGCTGCGATGGTGGCCAGGTGAGCAGTGAAGAGGGCCTGCAGCTGAGGGGTGGGAAGGGCGAAGCGGGCTCAGGAGGCTCTGAGCTGTGAGAAAGAGGAGGACTGCCACTCAGGGGACAGTGCCACCAGACAGAGGGACCCAATCTGGGGGAGAGGCAGTGGGTTCAGACACTGCGTCGGGCAGCAGTCCAGGCCCAGAGCACGTGCCATCGCAACCCTGTCTGACGTTCGCCCCACAGCCGCGAGGGCCAGCAGCACGCAGGGCCTCCATCCTGCGGGCAGGTGAGCACGTCCCCAGGGACAAGGCGCAGCTGCGCCTGCCCGGGAACTCACGGCTTCACCCTCGGTAGGAAGGTTATTTAGACCAACCCCGGCACGGGGCCTGCCCCTCGCCATTGCGGCTGTGCCCCTGGGAACCTGCGCATCCCACCGACTTCTCCTCTGGGCCCCAGGCAGAGTGTGTGTGTGCATGAGTCAGAGAGAGAGACCAGTGTGTGTGTGTGGGGGGGGTGTACATGTGTGTGCACATGTGTGTGTGAATGTGTGTGCACGTGTGTGTGTGTGCATGTGCGTGTGCATGTGAGACAAAGAGGCAGACAGAAGCCTGCTCCCGGGGTCAGGAGCGTGCTTGCTGCCCTCCCTCCGAGCGGAGACTGAGCCTCGGCCTGAGGGGCTACAGTGGCTGAGGTACGGGTTCGGGGGGAGAGGCCCCTGGCTCCCTGCAAACCTCTGAGCTGACATTTCACCTCAGAAACCAGGGCAACTCAACCAAAACCAGACCCCAAAGTCAGTGCCGCGGTGGCAGGCCATCCAGTGGCCAGGTCTCCTAGTGGCCAACTCAGCAGACCCCTCTCAGGTTCACGGTCTCCCGGGCACACCAGGTGCGTGGTCTGGTTCTCCGGGGTGTCCGTCCGCCCCTCCCCTGCCCGCACTGCCTGGAAAACTGCAGTGAGGGAGGAGGCTGGGCCTGAGGGGGCCACAGGGGCACAGGCAGGTGGGGTGACAGCAAAACGTGGAAAATACCTTCAAGCTTTCAGAAAACTGGCTACTCGGTGACTTTGCTTTAAAAGCAAATTGGCCTGATTGTTGGCAAATGAGCACAGGGCCTTGGTGAGGTCATCCGGGTGTTCCCATCCCTGCCCAGAACCGTGCCCATGGCCATCGCTGCTGCTGGGCCCAGAGAGGGTGTGTCTGTCTGCCCCAGAGGACAGGCCACGCTCCCACACGCCGCCCGGTGACCATGTGCTCGCTCCTCGGAACCGTGTTCTGCACGGTGAGCCGGGCGCTCCACCTCCAGCAGCCCAGGTCCACTCTCCGAGCCCAGGCACCGTGGCGAGACTTCCAGGCCTTTCGGACTTTGAGAGGTGGTTTTCTCTCCCCAGCCCCCACCCACTCTCCTCCCAGCAGATGATTCCTTTCCAGTACCCCCTGTTAATTCTAAGTGGGACCACCTATTCCAGAGACCCCCCACAAAATCAGTGTCATGACCAGGGAGGCCTCAGTAAATTTTCTGTGGTCAAGGGCAAGGACCACTTGAGGGGCCAGAGGGGCTGCCCCAGGTGCTCCCTGCTCCAAGCTGGGCCGAGCAAAGGCCTGGGCCCCAGGGACCCTCAGGGCTTGAGCCCAGGTGCCGCATTCACTCCCAAGCCTCCCCACGCTCTGCAGGCCTGTCCAAGGGGCTGCAGGCAGGACGGGCAGTGGTCAGCCCTGCACTGGGGCCAGGACAGTCCTCTGAGGCGGGACACAGAGCAACAGGGGCTCCCAAGGCCCTGCAGCACCTCCTGAGATGAAGCCAGGCGAACAGGGCCAGACCAGAGAGGCCACCGGCCGCGGCAGGGACCTGGCGCGCTCACAATAAACCCCCTGGAGGGTCCGAGGTATCACTGAGGACCTGGGCCGGTAGGTGGAGTCCTCTCTGGGATGCTGGACAACTTTAACAGCTCAGACTTGGTGCCCAGTGGGCTCCTGACCAGCCTTCGTTGACCTGTAGCGGAATGGGGGGAGCCAGGGTCTCCGAGCACCGGGGCCAGACCCTGGCTCCAACCAGGGCCAGCAGCACAGTGTCTTGTCAAAACAAAAAAAATGCCCTCAACATGTCTCAGGTGAGCAGTTTGTTCTAAAGAAAACTCCCTGAGACCCTGGGCAGCAGGCATCCATGCTCCCTGGTTGTGACCACACAGGAGATGTGCCTGGACTGCGACCCGACGCCTGAGGGCCTTCCAGGCGAAGCTGACGAGGCTGCCTGATTGGAGACATGGAAACCCTGGTGCATCGAGGTCATCCTCACCAACGCCACCAAAAAGCCGCGTACTCACGGCCACGGGCATCTGCCCTGCAGCTCTCGGAAATGTGCCGGGTGGCAGGAGACGCGGCCCTGAGCTCCCAGCTCTCTGCACGTGGCACGACTCTCAGCCCAGGCTGCCTGGTGGTGGGGAGCGGAGGGAGGGGGTGGCATTAGCGATGCAACTACAGAGCCCCAGAGGCTGGTGTGCCACAAGCTGTGGGGGAGGGAGAGCTGAACAGTCCCTTGTCCAGCTGCCACCGAAGCCCTGGCCCCGGACCTGACATCCTGTGGCAGACAGAGACCCGTCCTCACGCCTGCAGACTTTGTGCCGGGCCCTGACACTCAGAAGCCAGACTCCGTCCCAGAGTGCACGGCAACAGTTCCGCACACAGTTGTGAGAAGGGTGGGCTGCCTCAGTGAGACAGGGAGGGGCCGTGGGGGCCCGCCCGCGCCAGGGACGTGAGGGGTGCTGGCGACCTACAGTCATGGACCATCTTCCTTAGAGCGTGAACATTTTAAGTATCTGGTGAAAACTATGGACTTTTCCCAGAAAAAAAAAGTAGAAACATGTATACACACATGCACACGTGTGCACACATATATGCATACACATACGCATGCATACACACACATACGCGCACGCACATGCACACAGGCACATGCACTTTTCCACACACTTTCATGGAGCTTTTGGAGTCTATGAACCTCAGAAGAGAGCCTCTGGATGAAAGGAAGTCGAGTATTCTGTGCATTAAGTAATAACAAGTATTATTAATGCCTTGTTGGATGAATAAATAGATTTACTATTTTGTGCTTCAATACTTAGCAGCTGCTATGGCCTTGCTCCCAGTGGACTGCAAATTGGCATGGAACAAACCGCAGAAAAGAGGTGGACTTCTTCAACAGCCTGACCTGCCAGCTCAGCCGCACCACCACCACCAGAACCAGCCCTTGGTGCCAGCTCCACGCCAGTCCGCACAAAGCAGCGAGCCCAGCGCTGAGTGCTCAGCCCTCCCCACGGGGCGACACCAGGGGCCTGCAGAATTCCAGGGTCTGCCCTGCCCTGAGGAGCCTGCCCACGGGCCCTGGAGAGCAGGCAGCAAACCACAGGTACCTCTGCCTCAGGCCACAGAGATGCCAGGCAGCAGTGGGGTGGGGGCGGGGCCTCCGCACTGCTCACCATTGATCTCCACTAATGATTTTCTCTGTGGGAAGGAACAAACTGCTCCACAGTGGGCTGGCCAAGGCGGCCCCGCGCGGCAGCCCGGTGTCGGGCATGCTAATCCCCGAGCTGTCTGACTCCATCGGATCAGTCTCCACACCCTGATCTGCCCCCGATGGCTTCTGAGCAGGCCCGAGGCTGACCAATCAACCTAATGCAGACAGCCGATAAAGGAGGAGATGTCTGACATTGAGATGAAGACCCGTGATGTCGGCTTGGAGAAGATCTCAGTTCACTTAGCTCCGTGGTCGTGCATTTCAAGGACTATTAGCTGAGGTCGCTCACTGTCCTGGTGGGGGGCGGGGCTGATATAGTCCTGACTGCGCCACCCTTTCTCTCCGTGGGAGACAGATCCTGGCGAGCCAGCGAGACTCACTCACGCGATGTCACACAGCCGCCTCTTGCTCTAACACGCCTTTGGAGACGTGTGGAACCTGCGGTTGTTTGCATGCACTCAGGCCTGTGGAACATGGGTCTGGGAAGGCAGTGGAATGGTTTAACAGCTTAACTGAGATATAGTTGACATGCAATAAACTGCAAATATCACAGTGCTCAATTTAATACGTTTTTAATGTATGTGCCACCACATCACCACACGATCAGGGCGGCGAGCACATTCATGATCCCCCTCCCCGAGGTTCCTGGTGCCCTTTATGGCCCCGCCACAAACACCTCCCCAGGCAACCACTGAGCTGCTGGTCACCACCGTGATCCGTCTGCGCCAGAGTCTCACATAAAGGTGACCGTATGGCGTGGACTCTTCCCTGTCTGTCTTCTCTCACTCAGCCTCATCATTTTGGAATGCATTCACGCTGTCGACCCGCCACTGTGACGGGCATCCGCTGTCTTCCGTGTGGGGCTATTACAGACTGCACTGCTATGGGGTCCTCCGTGGGGACGTGCGCCTCCATTTCTCCTGCATAAGTACCGAGCGCTGGAGTGGTTAATATTACAGTGTGTTTAACTGTTTAAGAAACTACCAAACTGTTCCCCAAAATGGTTGTGCCATGTCACGTTCCCACCAGCAGTGTGCAAGAGCGCCAGTCGTTTCGAAACCTCCTAAGGTCTAAGGTCTAATATCCTCAATCCCTTAATTTAACCATTCAGATAGGAATACATTATGGCTTTAATTGGCATTTCCCTAATCATTAATAAGCATCTTTCCATGTGCCTATTTGCCACCCATATATCTTCTTCACTGATGAGTCTATTCAAATAGTTTGCCCATTTTTAATTGTGTTGTTTATTATTGAGTTTCAAGGGCTCTTTACATTCTGTATGTGATTCCTATATCAGATATGGGATTTGTAAACATTTCCTCCTAGTCTGTGACTTATATTTTTATTCTCTTCACAGTATCTTTCAAAGAGCTTAATTTAAAGAGATCTTAAAGAGTTAATTCTTAAAGAATTCTTAATTTTAATAAAATCCACTTTATCAATTCATTTCTTTAGTGGACTGTGCTATTGGTGTTAAATCTAAGAAATCTTTGCCTAACCTAAAGTTTTATAGTTTAGGTTTAAACCTATAGTTTTATAGTTTTAGGTTTTTCATACATCTACTAGAGGCCTGGTGCATGAAAATTCATGCACTGAGGGGGGGTCCCTCAGCCTGGCCTGCCCCCTCTCACCATCCAGGAGCCCTCAGGGGCGAGAGGCGACCCGGTGATCAGGGGAAAGCAATGTCCCATCACACCTCTGCTGCTGCCACTGCCAGCAGCACAAGCCTTGGTCGGTCCTGGTTACCTGAGCCTCGGGTGGCCGGGAAGCTGGGGGACTGAGGGGACTGGGGGACTCTGGAGGCAGGCGCATGGAGCAGCCGGACCCGTCTGGGGGTGGGCCCGGCCATGCCGCACGGCTGCCGCCCCAGCAGGTTTGAGGGGACTGGCGCCGCCATCTTGTGGCTGTGGGTGCCGCCATCTTTGAGGGCGGGGCAGTCAATTAGCATATTCCCTCTTTATTGGATAGGATGGTCCATCTTTTACTTATTTTTTTATATATAGTGCAAAGTACAGATTGAAGTTCATTTCTTAGCACTTACTTACTTGGTCAAACACTATCTGTTGAAAAAACTATTCCTTTTCCAGTGAGTTGCCTTTGTATCACTGTTGAAAATCAATCTTCCATACATGTGGGGGTCTATTTTGGGTTCTCTAACTGCTGCAGTGGTCTATTTGTCTATGTTTACACCAAAAACAGTATTGATTATAGTAGCTTTTGAATGTTTTGAAGTCATATAGTTTGTCCTCTAAGTTTATTCTTCCTTTTCAAAATGGTTTTGGCTATTCCAGGTACTTTGCATTTCCATATGAATTTTAAAATCAGCATGTAATTTCTAACCACTTCCAAAAAAGTATGCTGGGATTTCTGTTGACATTGCATTCCATCTATAGATTAACTTGAGAACTGATATTTAATAGTCATGAGTCCTCCAGTCAATGAACACAGACATGTCTCCATTTATTTAGATCTTCTTTGGTTTCTGCAGCAACGTTTTATAGTTTTCAGTGAACAGACCTTGTTGATTTTTGTCAGATTGATCCCTAAGTATTTCACATTTTTATACTATTGTCAATAGAATCTTTAATTTTTTGTCCATTGCTGTTATATTATATAAATACAATGGGTTTTTATAGTGACTTTTTATATTACAATGTTGCTAAGTTAACATGCTAATTTAATATTCTAGTAGCTTTCTTATAGATTCCATTGAATTTTGCATGTAGATGATCATGTCATCAGTAAATAAAAAGTTTTCTTCTTTTCTTTTCCATCTTGATGGCTTTTATTTCTTTCTCTGGTCTAAATGTGCTAGCTAAGAAGACCTCAGGTATGACGTGAATAGATGTAGGGAGAGTGAACATCCCTATCTATTTTGCTCTCACGGGAAAGCGTTCAGTCCTTCACCACTGAGCATGAGGTTAGCTGTAGGCTGTTCACAAATACCCTTCATAAGTTCAAGAAGGTTCCTTTATATCCTACTTTGCTGAGAGTTTTAATAGAACTGGGTGTTGAGTTCTGTCAAGTGTTTTTTTCTGCAACATAATCCTACGGTTTTTCTTTCTTTCCATCCATAGTCATGGTGAGTTAGATCAACTGGATTTTGAATGCTAAACCAACCATACATCACTGGGCTAAGCCCCACTTGGTCATAATGAAGTATCCTTTTATATGCTGATAATATTTTGTTGAGGTTTATTATGTGTCTGTGTTTATAAAGGATATTGGGTTAGTTTTCTTATAACATATTTGTCAGTTTTAATATCAGGATAATACTGGTCTCAGAATGAGCCAGGAAATATTCATTTTTCTGCAATTTTCTGGAAGACTTTGTGCAAAATCTATACATATAAAAGCCTAATATGCAAACTGTCCCCTCGTGAGTTCAACCGGGAGACCAGGAGTTCGATGACGTGCACTGACCACCAGGGGATGGTGCAGAGCCAAGGAAGGCCCCGGGCAGCAGCCAGAAGGCCCTGAGTGGCCCTGATCACTGGCCAGGCCTGGGACCCTACCTGTCCACGAATTTCATTCACCGGGCTTCTAGTTGATAATACTTCTTCCCTAAATATATGACAGAATTGAGTAGTAGGTGATTTTGATCTAGAGTTGCCTTCCCCGAGGGTTTTTAACAACAAATTTCATTTCTTTAATAGAAACAGGGCTATCCAGTTCTCTGCTTCTCCAGCGTGCTTCAGTAGTTTGTGCCATTCAAGGAATTTGTCCATTTCAGCTTGCTTGTCAAATTTGTTGGCATAAAGTTTTTCACACTATTCTCTTCTTATTCTTTCAATGTCTGTACAATCTGTAGTGATGTCACTTCTCTCATGCCTGATGTTGGTCATTTGTGTCTCTCTTTTTCTTTCCTAATCATTCTGTGGAGGTTTATCAATTTTATCTTCACAAAGAACCAACTTTTGGTACTATTTATTTTCTCTGTTGTTTTTCTATTTTCTATTTCTTTATTTTCCACTCTTAACTACATTATTTATTTTTCTCTTACTTATTTTGGATTTCACTTTCTCTTCTATTCCTAGTTTAAGTGGAAGCTGAGGTAATTAATTTGATTGCCTTTCTTTTTTTTTTCTTTTTTTTTCAAACTCTCAATTTCCTCAAAAACAAAGATATCAAAATACCTAGAAAATGTCTACAGAACTGTCTACTTTGAGGCATGAAATAGGTATTTACATATATGAATTCATGTGTTTTAATATCCAAACTGATTCCACCTTACCATATTCTTAGACACTATCTGTTGTTCTCTGTGGAAGTTTGCAGATACTAGCTTAGCCTCAGCATGTCAGTTTGATTGCCTTTCTAAGAGGCAATGGAACTTGAAGTCCCAGAGCCTTCAGTTTTTATAACCTTCTGGCTCCATGACCTTAGTTTAATTAAATAGCTTATCCTACCCTCAGTTTTACCATCTGGAAAACGGGACCAAACATACCTACCTTTCAAGGCTGCTATGACAATTCAATGACATCAAATTTTAAGCATCAAGCCCAATGCTAGCACACAATAATTACTCATGAAGTGTTTCTTCCCTCCCTATGATAAGCAATCACCCCATCATCTCCTGAGTGACACACAAGGGCAGATAAGTACCCCACAGTCACAAGATATAAAAACTGATGCCACCACAAACTCAGCAGGTCTGATCTATTCATCTGCAAACAGGTGCAGAAACAAGCAAGCTGAGGTGCAGAGACTAGGACCTAAGCAGAACCACCTCTTCCTCTGCGTTGTAACTGGAACCCAAGTTCAGCTGCCTACCACCACCAAAACTAAACTCCTGGGACAGATGCTGATGAAAAATGAAAGTGGTTTATTCAAGTGTTAGTCACCTCAGGAGATGGGGAACTCTTATCGCAAAGCCCATCTCAACACCTCAGGGCAGGCAGAGGTTTTTATAAGGAGGGAGAGGGAAAGCAGAACAAAGAGATCAAGAAGAGGAGGTTGAAAAGCTGTCTACACGCAGACCAGCACCGTCAAGTGAGGGTCTGGTCAAGTGAGGGTCTGGTGTGTGTCATCCTGGTTCTATGGTTGAAGGTCAGCACATCTCCTGGAACTGTGTAGCTTCTGAAGTTAGTTCCTAGGATTTTTATACAAACACTAGAGGCCCGGTGCACAAAATTCGTGCACGGGGGTGTATCCCTCAGCCTGGCTTGTATCCCTCAGCCTGGCTTGCACCCTCTCGCAGTCTGGGACCCCTCAGGGGGTGTCCACCTGCCAGCTTCAGACATCCCTCTCGCAGTCCAGGGCTCTTGCAGTCCAGGACCCCTTGCTCCTTACTGCCTGCCTGCAGCGGAGGCAGGAGAGGCTCCAGCCTCCGCTGCTACACTCGCCAGTTGTGAGCCTGGCTTCTGGCTGAGCAGCGCTCCCACTGTGGGAATGCACTGACCACCAGGGGGCAGCTCCTGCGTTGAGCGTCTGTCCCCTGGTGGTCAGTGCATGTCATAGCGACTGGTCATTGCAACCAGTCATTCTGTCATTTGGTCAATTTGCATATTAGGGTTTTATTATATAAGGAGCTGTTTATCTACAAGCTACACATTAGTCAGACTCAGCATTTACAGAAACCATGTCAAAGGAATGGTGGGGTGGGTTACAATTTCCCATTGTTACAGCATTGGCTATAGAGGATAAACCAGAAACCCAGATACAACATTTCCACGTCATCCCTGGTCTTGGAGACACCCAAGGGAATAATCAAGAAAAGCTTCCAAAGGCTTCCCGGGTCCTTTTAAATTTTACTTGAGCGTCTGACCCGTCAGTTAACAAATCATTGGAGAATCCAGACTCAAAAGGGCTGTAACAGAAAAGTATGGTCTTTGGGGTCAGACAGCCCTGGTCTGCCACTCACTGGATCTGTGACCTCAGACAAGTTACTTAACCTCCCTGAGGCTGGATGTCATCGCTGGCAAATGTGTCAGGCACTACATGCCCACTCTTCCAAGCCTCACTCGAATGCTGTGCTGTGGAAACCAGAGACTTACAAGACTGAGCACCTTACCCAGGGTCACATTTGCTGGAAAGGTGGGCGTGGGATTTGAACTCAGACAGTATGCACCAGAGAATGAGTGCCAGCCAAACACCTGGAACTTTACAGTGGTCAGAGCTGGTTTGAGCTAGAAGAGGCTGCTTCCAACCCCCAGGGAGCCCCTGGGCACGGTGTCAGAAAGGGTCCTTGTCCCTGCTCCTCCTCAGTATGGAGGCACCTTTGGGTGACAAGTCACTGTTAATCAGAGGTCCCCACTGCAGACTTGTCTCCTACTTACTGTTAACTAAGTCCCCTACTTAGACTATCCTACCAGCTTTGTGTGAGAATTAAAAAATATATCCAAAGGGCCAGCACTGAACTGAGCCAGGACATGTGAGATCCCTGGGAGCTGCCAGGGGCTGGGACATCCCAGGCAGAACAGGTGACATCCTGATCACTGGGCCACTCTGGGGGTTGCGGGTTCCATCCTGGCCTCAGTCGAGGCACATGCAGGAGGCAACTGAGTAGCCAAATTCATAGTGACAGAAAGGGCCTGGTGGGCGCCAGGGGCTGGGGAAGAGTCGCTGTCTGACGGGTGCAGAGTCTCAGCTTTGCAGGAAGAGCTCCAGAGCTGGTGGCGGTGAGTGGCACCACGGGAGCGTGCTCCGCGCCGCCGAGCTTCACTCACAGGTGGCTGAATGGTAACTTTTATGTTGTATGCATTTCACCGCAATAAAAAATAACAAAAAGGAAAGAGCAAAGTGGGAAGTTCCCGGCACACAGGCAGACTCCAGGACACGTCACAAGCACCAGCGGGGACACTGACATCTGTGACAATGCCTCGAAGCCACAGGGTCTCCACAAAACCCTTACAGACCACACACGAGGGAGCCGCCTCCCAGGACGCCCGCTTCCAGCCCCCGGCTGAGCTGTGTGCCTCCGTGGACAGTGCGTGAAGGGCGTGTGTGGCAGGAGGGCCTGGATCAGGAGGGCAGGGAGGGCAGGGAGAGGTGGCAGAGCAGCTGGAAATACTCTGGTCCCCAGGGCCGTGCCACACTGCAGGGTCTCCTGACTTGGGGCCCTCAGGATGCTGCCTCCCCTCCTCCCCAGCTCTCTCCTCAAGCCAGGGGCACTGTACCTGGAACACGGGCACCTGTCGCCCAGAGCGGCGGGGAGACAGGAGAAGGAGGTCTGAGTTCAGTGGCCACCTGACACTCTCCAGCCTCCGCTCCTAGACTAGCCGGGGGCTGGGGGTCTGAGATGCGGGCCTGAGGGTGCCGGCACCGGGTAACCCCTCGGTGAGCACTCGATTCCTGCACCCTCACCCAATGGTCTTTACTCAGCCTCCAGGCCTGGGAGAGCACACCGAGTCTGCAGTGGGGACCTCTGGTTAACAGTGACTTGTCACCCAAAGGTGCCTCCATACTGACACCATGCCCGGGGGCTCCCTGGGGGTTGGAAGCAGCCTCTTCTAGCTCAAACCAGCTCTGACCACTGGAAAGTTCCAAATTTCCTGTACTGCCTTCCATGGGCCACTCCAAGCAAGCAGGTCCCCTCAGCTCACACCAGCCCCTCTCCCAGCCCCCTGGCCCCTCAGCCACTCCTCCCAAGCCCCCTGGCCCCTCAGCCACTCCTCCCAAGACTCAGGGCCCTTCTCTCTGCACCCTGTCAGCTTGGCTCAGTCCCACAGACAGACGTGGCCTCGTCAGAGCAGGACACGCGGCATCTCCTTCCTCGCCACTCCCCCGCCCCTCCCGCTGACTCCGTTCTCAGAGCTGTGCTAACCCAGAGGACCCTGCTCATTGCATCTGGTTCTCTTATTGTGGACTTTGTTCCTGACGTTCTGCCTCATCACGCTCTTTTTCACAATATGACATCCAAGGGCTTCTCTTCCTCCAGGCCAGACACAGGGCCAGGGCGGTCTGTTCGCCACAGGCACCTCTTCCACGGCCTAGTGCAGCGATGGCGAACCTTTTGAGCTCGGCGTGTCAGCATTTAGAAAAACCCTAACTTAACTCTGGTGCCATGTCACATATAGAAATTTTTTGATATTTGCAACCATAGTAAAACAAAGACTTATATTTTTGATATTTATTTTATATATTTAAATGCCATTTAACAAAGAAAAATCAACCAAAGAAATGAGTTCGCGTGTCACCTCTGACACGCGTGTCATAGGTTCGCCATCACTGGTCTAGTGCCTGACACCTCCCCACTGTCTTTCCAGCTTCCTAACGGGAACAGAGTCCCCTACAACTCAGCACCCCCACTTTCCAGCAATCCCGGCAGACACACTGAGACACGGGCAGAGCTGTGCGTGAGGGTGTGGTCACAGCGCACTCACAGGGCGAATAACTGGACCACCTGCGTGGGAAAACGCCCGCAGCCCACAACCGCCTGCAGGACTGGCCGCAGGCCTGGAACTTAGGTGGGACCAGGGCCAGCGTGGGTGAAAGGCCCAAACACTCCAAGCAGAAGGCACCGCACAGAACTACGCATGGGCATGGCCCTCCCGCCTTTAAGAAGCGCTGGGATGGGTGAGTGGGGCAGGGCCAGGCCACGCTACCGCCTCTAAGGGTGCCATTGTGGAGGGCGTGGTGCCTCGAAGGCGCTTATAGTTTTCACCGTAAAGGTCCATGTTTTTTACATTTTTTAAACAAGAACATATTCCTTTCCTATTCTACACAAGAAAAAATAATTTTTAAAAACTCACAAGGAAAAAGGCAAAGCGTCCTACCCTCCCACGCTTCCCCATCGCCCTAGAACTGGCAGGGTGTCCACCCGCTGGGCCACCCTGGGCTCAGTCCCTGGTCCCAGACTCTGGACTCCAGCCAGGCACCATCTCCTCCAGCTCTGAGCAGCCTGAGCCTCTCTCATCACCTCCCTCCGCCAGCTGCCCTCCCTCCACCAGGACTCCTCCCCAGCTCTCAGGCAGCGCCCAGCTCCCCGCCCAGGCTGGGCCCGCTTGGGACAGCCTGCAACCCGACCCTTGTCCCTGGCCCATGGCAGTTACAGTGGGGGCCAAGGTGCAACTACTTCTGCCTTGCTCACTTCAGGCCCCAGGCCTTGCACACACCTGAGGGGCACGCACCTGGGAGATACACACCCGGAAGGCACACACCTGGGAGATACACACCCGGAAGGCACACACCTGGGAGATACACACCCGGAAGGCACGCACCTGGGAGATACACACCCAGAAGGCACACACCTGGGAGATGCACACCTGGGAGGCACGCACCTGGTAGCACACACCTGGGAGGCACAAATCTGGCAGATACACACCTGGGAGGCATGCACCTGGGAGGCACAAACCTGGGAGATACACACCTGGGAGATACACACCTGGGAGATACACACCTGGGAGATACACACCTGGGATATGCACACCTGGGAGATACACACCTGGGAGATACACACCTGGGAGATACACACCTGGGATATGCACACCTGGGAGGAACACACCTGGGAGGCACGCACCTGGGAGATACACACCTGGGAGATACACACCTGGGATATGCACACCTGGGAGGAACACACCTGGGAGGCACACACCGGGGAGATACACACCTGGGAGGAATGCACCTGAAACTCAAGGGCCACAGGCCTCACTCCGTGGGCCACAAAGAACCCAGAACAGGACGCACGGACCCCATCCTGTTTCCAAGGAAGTTCACAGGCCTCCCTGAGCCTCCTTCCTGCAGGAACGTGGGCTCCACCGGGGTGGGCTAGGCCCCCCAAGATCCATGCTCTGCAGGCCATGGACGGTGCTCAGCTGAGAAACAGCCACGCCAAAGCCTGGGCGCCTGCTCTCACCTGAACAGCAGTCGGTGCCTGTCTGTGCTGTCTCCCTGCGCAGAGCAGCCTCTTTGAGGGCTGGAGGAGCCACCCTGGGGGCGGGGGCGAGTTCCTACTCCTCCTTCCCAAGGACCAGGAGACCAGGTGGGAGGCCTGGCGGGAGGCCTGGTGGCCGCAGCTTCCTCCCCTTCACTGTGGCCACCAGGAAAGCCTGGCCCCGCAGCCCCTGTCGCCTCAGCCAGCGCAGCCACTGCAGCCGTCTTCATTTTCTGACGCCGCGGTCTGAGCCTCCTCATCCCTCTCCGCCTCATTAGGAGCCTCCGAGAACCCCCTCTGGATGGGTGCAGGAAGTAACAAACAGGCAGCCCAGCCACCCAAACAATTCACCCCCAGTCTACAGGCAGTGTGCCAGGCCCACCCCCGGCGTCCACTGTGGGGGTGGGGGTGGAGCGGGCAAGCCCTCCCAGGGCCTGAGGGAATCGGATAAACAGAGGCTTGGAGAGGAGACACAGGCTACCTTGGGGAGAAGTGGCTGTGGGGGCCTCGTCACCACTCCCAGAGCCTCCACTGGGAAACCCACCCCTGAGCCTCCTACATGGAGAGCTGGCCACACCCCATGCAAGCAGGCTCACCCTCTGCATGCCCGGGGCGGGGCTGCGGACAGGGGGCAGCCAGGGGGCGGGGCTTCGGACAGGGGGGCAGCCAGGGGGCGGGGCTGCGCACAGGGGGGCAGCCAGGGGGCGGGGCTGCGGACAGGGGGGAGTCAGGGGGCGGGGCTGCGGACTGGGGGGGGGGGGGCATCCTCCAGATGGGAGGTCCTGGGGGAGGGAGCCTGCCCTCACAGCACACACCGCACAGCAAACGGGGCCGCCTGGCCTGGTCACGGACAGTCGGCCTCGGATGCCCCAGGTCTGGTGACTAAGCCTCCCCGCACGTCCACCGTCACCTGCCTTCACTTCCTTGCTCCTACAGGGTGGCCTCTGAACAGGCCACACTAGCTCACGCCCAGGCTTTACACAGGCGTCCCCCCTGGAACTTCCTTCCCCTCCTCCACTAGACAAAGCTCCCCTTGCTCCCAAAGGTCATTCAAATCCACCGCCTGGGGGGCAGGTGGGCTCCCGCTCCAGGCCCGCAGGGCTGTGTCCAGCACTCAGCTTGAGCCAGGCCAGGGCCGGCTCTATCAGAAAATGCGGGGTGTTCTGGGGCCACGGGAACGCCATCGCTCAGATCCACCATTTTATTTCATTTCATTTCAGCCACCGAGCCCCCAAGGCAGGCGCTGTGATACCCTACTATCAAAATGAGAAAACCAAGGAGGAGAAAGCTGTCACTGTGCCCAGAGATAAGTCAGCAAAAGGCTGAGGCAGGAATGGAACCCAACCCCCAGAAGGCCCCCCCACAAAACCCTGGGGGCCACTCATGCCATCCCACTGAGTAAACATTTAGTTCGTCCTGTGAAACTGTGAGGAGAACTGTCGGCACTCTCCTCAGGCCCGGCCCCTGGGCACAGGGGCTGCCCCCCACCTGCCCGGGAGGAGGGTGCAGGGAGCAGGGCGGCAGCACAGGGCCCACGGCAGGGGGGTG
>NW_005873459.1:0-23953 GCF_000147115.1 Myotis lucifugus | reverse complement strand
CTCCCCTGCTGGCCCAATTGCCCCCAATGGTCCTTCACTACTGGCCTGGTTGCCCCTAACTGCCCTCCCTGCAGGCCTGGTCTCCCTGAACTGCTCTCGACTGCTGGCCCAGTCACCCAAAACTGCCCGCCCCTCCAGAACTGGTACCCCCTCCCTCACTGCCCTCCCCTGCTGGCCCGATTGCCCCCAACAGCCCTTCCCTGATGGCCTGGTCACCCCTAACTGTCCTCCCCTGCAGGCCTGGTCCTCCCCTCCAACTGCCCTCCCCTGATGGCCTGGTCAACTCTAACTGCCTTTTCCTGCAGGCCTGGTCACTCCCAATTGCCCTCCCCTGCCGGCCCGGTCACCTCAACTGTGCCCTCCTACTGGCCTGATTGCCCCTAACTGCCCTCCCCTGCTGGCCTTATCACCCACAACTGCTCTCCTCTGCTGGCCATCTTGTGGTGGCCATCTTGTGCTCACATGGGGGCGGCCATCTTGTGCATGGGCATTATGGTCAATTTGCATATTACTTCTTTATTATATAGGATTATTGACTATATTCCTTTTGCTCTACTTTATATCTCCATGACTATTCTGTTACTACCAATTTTTACTTCTGAATCCTTTTACCTTTTTTATCAACTGACCAACCCTCCTCCCTACTGACAACCATGAAAATGTCCTCTGTATCTATGAGTTTGTTTCTGTTCTGCTTGTTCCTTTATTTTGTATTTTTTAAGTTCAATTTTTGATGAGTTTGTTTCTGTTCTGCTTGTTCCTTTATTTTATATTTTTTAAGTTCAATTTTTGATAGACATGTATTTATTGACATTTTATTGTTCATATTTTTAATTTCTTCTTCTTCTTCTTCTTCTTCTTCTTCTTCTTCTTCTTCTTCTTCTTCTTCTTCTTCTCCTTCTTCTTCTTCTTCTTCTTCTTCTTCTCCTTCTTCTTCTCCTTCTTCTTCTCCTTCTTCTTCTCCCTTTAACACTTCATGTAATACTGGTTTGGTGTTGGTGACTCTTTTATCTTTTTCTTTCCCTGGAAGCAGTTTATATGTCCTTCAACTCTATATAATAGCTTTGCTGGGCAGAATAATCTTGGTTACAGGTCCTTGCTTTTCATCACTCTAAATATTTCTTGCCTATTCTTTTGGTAGTCAAACTTTCTGTTGAGAAATCAGCTGAGAGTCTTATGGGAGCTCCCTTGTAGGTAGGTAATTGCTTTTCTCTTGCTGCTTTTAAGATCCTTATGTCTTTAACATTTTGAATTTTAATTCTGATGTGTCTTAGTGTGGGCTTCTTTGGGTTCATCATGTTGGAAACTCTCTGTGCTAGCTGGATTGTATTCTATTCCCTTCACCCAGTTAGGGAGGTTTTATCTGCCACCGTTGGCTTGGGATCAGCCTGTGCAGTATCTCTGCCCCTCCTACCTGTGTCAGTGGATTCTTTATATCCTTAGTTGTAGAAATTTTGTTAGGCTATATTTCATGTGGTTCAGAATGATTGTTGTTCTTATGTTTAATTGTATTTGTGATGTGGTTGTAGAGAATGAGAGTACAGTAAAATCTCGATGTAACTGTTTAAGAATGAACTGTGTTTTGCACTCATATCTGTAAACCTACTTTTGCCCACTCCAGTATATGAAAAACAATAAGCAAAATAATATATGGACCATTTAAAAGTATTTTCTTGAGGAATGTGACCAGATATTTTATTATTTAAGACTAGAGGCCCAGTGCACAAAAATTTGTGCACTCGGGGGGGGGGGTCCCTCAGCCTGGCCTGTGCCCTCTCCCAGCCTGGGACCCCTCGGGGGATGTCCACCTGCTGGCTTAGGCCTGCTCCCTGGGGGATTGAGCCTAAGCTGGCAGTCAGACATGGACCTCTGGCAGCCCAGGAGCCCTTGGGGGATGTCCACTTGCCAGCAGGGAGCAGGTCTAAGCTGCAGTTGGACATCCTTAGCGCTGTTGAGAAGGCAGGAGAGGCTCCCACAACCACCACTGTACTAGCAGCCATCAGCCTGGTTTGTGGCTGAGCAGAGCTCCCCCTGTGGGAGAACACTGACCACCAGGGGGCAGCTCCTGCATTGAGCATCTGCCCCCTGGTGGTCAGTGTGTGTCATAGTGACCAGTCATTCCTAGTTGTTCTGCAGTTAGGGTCATTTTGCATATTACCCTTTTATTATATAGGATTGAAAGGCAGTTCAATTCTACAAATAAGAAACTGAAGCCAAGGATTTCCATCACGATGGCAGTATAGGTAAGTGCAGTACAGTAAATGCTTGATTTTGCAGACCACGATATAAGGAACTTTGAATTTAACATACAGAATTTCTGGTCCATAAATCATATGTGGAAATGAATACCCTGTTAATTTTAACTGCTTTAAACCAATATTTGCTTATAATTTAATTAATATATCAAGGCTTTGTTATTACTCCATTGCCATTTTTAATAAATTTTAGCAAATAGGCCATATGTTGGGAAAAACAAAATTATTACTTGTCCTATTCCTTCCTGTGTTCCTTTTTACATCTAATTCTGCCAAACTGCAAGGATCAAAGTATCAATTGGGCTTCAATTGTTTTCATATAGGTTTACTGGAATTATGACAGGAAAAAGAGTTTTCCATGAAAAAGTGTGAACATAGTAAGGAAGACATTGTAAAATACAGAAAAAGTGATTCTAGAGAAAAGGTTTCAAGTTACATTAAATGAAGATAAAACAAAAATCAAGCAGAAATCAGTACATAATCCATAAGATGAAAGAACCTTAATTGGGCATTTTTCATTTTTATATTACCTACTAGGGGAGTTGGATTTGAAAGTGAAGTCAGAGGAGAATTCACTTTCCTGTGTTTTTTTGAATTTTTACAGGAGTTTTTGATGTTCTTTAAGCACTCTCAGTATTTAATAATCTGATGATGACTGTGAATATTAATGCTATAAATAAAAGAAAGCATGGATATATAAATCACTGAATGCAATTTGACAAATTTCTAATGTGTATCTTTGCCCCAACCACTCTGTAAAAATTTGTGTTCAAGACCATTAATTTATTTAGGTCTGCATTATTCATTTATGCTTCCCAACTGTGTAGCCCAGTTCCTGAAGATTACATGTTTTTATTAATATTTTGTTCACAAAATAAAGGAACAAATCAGTATTGTCAAAAGGCATCGTGCTTGTACATGATTTCTCATTTTCACAAATATGTGCTAATATGTTTGTATTATTATTGAGGTATATATTTTTGTATATTAACTTTTCAAATAAGATATAAATATATTGCTTATCACATAAACATATCTATATGAAGATTGAAATTGAGAATTATTTTGCAATCCTAATACTGTGGGGATGCAGATGTGTGTGCCCCATGATTAAATTTGACCCCACCCACTAAGCTTTTCTCCATCCTTTTGGGATTATTGATTTTCTTTGCATTTCTGACCGCATTTTGTTTTGTCTTCAGTACACACCCATCTCCAATTGCTACCATTCTAATTTTATCTTATTCCATTTTACATGGTGCTAAAAATGTTCTACTTCTTAAGAATATAATAAAATATAAATACATTTAAGTAACATCTATCTAACCCATGGTACTTCTTTGTTCCAGTACCACCATTGTCTATTGGTGATTGAACGTTTTGGTACATATTAATATATGCATAAGATAATTGATAAATGTTTAAAAATTCTTTATTGTTTAAAGTATTACATGAGTCTCCTTCTTTCCCCCATTGACCTCTCCCCCACCACCTCTTCCCCCAAGCACAAGCCCTCACCCCCCTACTGTCTGTGTCCATTGGTTTTGCTCATATGCATGCATACAAATCCTTTGGTTGATCTCTTACCCCCTCATCCCCCGCATTCTCTCATAGGTTGTACAGTCTATTTGATGCTTCTATGCTCTGGTTCGATTTTTGTTCATCAGTTTATGTTGTTCATGATATTCCACAAATGAGTGAGATCATGTGATATTTATCTTTCTCTGATTGGCTTATTTTGCTAAGCATAATGCTCTATCATTCCATCCATGCTATTGCAAATGGCAAGAATTCCTTCTTTTTTACAGCAGCATAGAATTGCATTGTGTAGATGTATCACAGTTTTCTAATCCACTCTTCTGCTGATGGACCCTTAGGCTGTTTCCAAATAATAGATATGGTAAATTGTGCTGCTCTGAACATAGGGGTGTGTGTATATGTCCTTTCTAATTGGTGTTTCTGTTTCCTTGGGATACAATTCTAGAAGTGGGATTACTGGGTCAAATGGAAGTTACAGTTTTAAATTTTTGACGAAACACCATACTATTCTCCACAGTGGCTGCACCAGTCTGCATTCCCACCAGCAGTGAAAGAGGGTTCCTTTTTCTCTGCATCCTCTCCAGCACTTGACATTTGTTGATTTGTTGATGGTAGCCATCCTGACAGGTGTGAGATGGTACCTCAATGTTGTTTGATTTGCATCTCTTGGATGATTAGTGACTTTGAGCATGTTATAATATGTCTCTTGGCCTTCCATATGTCCTCTTTGAAAAGTGTCTATTTAGGTCCTTTGCCCATTTTTTGATTGGATTGTTTATCTTCCTTTTGTTAAGTTGTATGAGTTCCCTGTAAATGTTGGAGATTAAACCCTTATCAGAGATAACATTGCAAATATGTTCTCCCATGCAGTGGGCTTTCTTGTTGTTTTGTTGATGGTTTCTGTGCAGAAGCTTTTTATTTTGATGTAGTGCCATTTGTTTATTTCCTCCTTAGTTTCCATTGCCCTAGGAGCTGTATCAGTAAAGATATTGCTATGACATATGTCTGATATTTTGCTGCCTATGGAGTCTTCTAAGATTTTTATGGTTTCTCATCTTATGTTTGAGTCATTTATCCATTTTGAATTTATTTTTGTGTATGGTGTAAGTTGGTATTATAGTTCATTTTTTTTTTTGCAAGTATCTGACCAATTTTCCCAACACCATTTATTGAAGAGACTGTCTTGACTCCATTGTATGCTCTTGCCTCCTTTATCAAATATTAATTAAGCATAATGGCTTTGGTCGATCTCTGGGTTCTCTGCTCTGTTCCATTGTCTGTTCTTGTGCCAGTGCCAGGCAGTTCTGAGAACAGTAGCTTTGTAATATAGCTTAATATCTGGTATTGTGATCCCTCCAACATTATTCTTCTTTCTCAATATTGCTGCAGCTAAATGGGATCTTATTTTATTCCAGATAAATTTTTGGTGAGTTTGTTCTAGGTCTTTGAAATATGCCATTGATATTTTAATGGGGATTGGATTGAATCTATAGATTGCTTTTGGTAGTATGGACATTTTAATGATATTGATTCTACCAATCTATGAACATGGTATATTCTTCATTTGTTTATGTTTTCCTCTATCTCTTGTTTTAGGGTCCTTTAATTTTCTGAGTACAGGTTTTTTACCTCCTTGGTTAAATGTATTCCTAGTTATCTTAATTTTTTTTGTTTCAATGGTAATTGGGATTGTTTTTTTAGTTTCTCTTTCTGTGAGTTCATTATTAGTGTTTAAAAAATCCATAGATTTCTGGGGTTAATTTTGTATCCTGCTACATTGCAGAATTCATTTAAGTCTAATAGTTTTTGATGGAGTCTTTAGAGTTTTCGATGTCCAATATCATGTTATCTGCGAATAATGATAATTTTACTTCTTTTCCAATTTGGATGCCTTTTATTTCTTCTTGTCTGATTGTTATGGCTAGCACTTGCAGTACTATGTCAAACAGGAGTGGTGAAAGAGGGCATCTTGTCTTGTTTCTATTCTTAGGGGAAATGGTTTTAGTTTTTGCCCATTGAGTATGATGTTGGCTATAGGTTTGTCATATAAGGCTTTTATTATGTTGAGGTATGATGACTCTATTCCCACTTTACTGAGTGTTTTTATCAGAAAATGGTGGCTGGCAGCTGTGAAGTAGGAAGACTCAGTTTTTGTTGCTGGGGTCTTGATTTATGCGTGCCCAGCAGGGGCTCATGAGGCACCCAGGGACCATTTGCCAGAGCAGTGCATTAAGAGGAGCCCTTGCACTGAAGTCGTGTGACCCGCAGTGTCTGTGGATAGGCAGCCAGGAAGGGGGAAGTCCCAATTTCTATTGCTGGGGCCTTGAGCCCTTGTTTGGATAGGAGTGCGCCTAGTGTCCAGCGGGGGCTCACACAGGTACCCAAGAGCTATCTTTGGGGCTGTGGGCTCAGGATGACTGTGCGCTGGAAAGACGTGACTATGGTGTCTGAAGGTTGGTAGCTGTGGAGTGGGAAGACTCAGTTTTTGCTGCCAGGGCTTTGTGACCTTGGTTGAATTCTTGCAGGCCCAGCCATGGCTCATAGAGGCACCTGGGGGCCCTTTGCCGGGGCAGTGCATTAAGAAGGGCCCTCATGCTCCAGTTCTGTGATCCACAGTGTCTGTGGGCAGGCAGCCAAGAAGGGGTGAGTCCCAATTTCTACTGATGGGGGCCATGCGTCTTTGTTTGGATAAGAGTGTGCCCAGCAGGGGTTCACAAAGGCACACAAGAGCAGCCTGTTAGGTGGTTGGCTCAGGAGACCTGCCTGCTGGGAAGGCGCAACTGAGGTGTCTGGAGGTCAGCAGCCAGGGAAGTCGCACTTATTGCTGCGGGAGCCATGCACCCTTGGAGGTGGAAGTCCTAGGGTGTGCAGGTCTGTGGGATGGGCAGCAGGATTTTGGCTAGAGTGGCTGCAGGGTTGCAGGCAGTGTCCAAGGCCAGTCTGGACGGTGGTGCTGATGAGTTCCTAGAAGTGGCCACTCTCCCTTTCAAGATGGCATGGGCTCTGTGCCTGAGCCCAGCAACCCAGAGAGTGCCTGCAGTGGTGGTAGGCACTCCCTTCCCAGGAGAGCCTGATCTGCCAGTCTCTGATACTCCTGCTGGATTTAACTGTCCGTCACTCACTCACTCAAACACCACACACATCCATACTCTCTCTATTCACTGCCTTACTCATTCACTCACACCCTCTCCCTCACCTCTGTCCTGCCAGCCGCCATCTTTTTCTCCCCTGATAAATTTTTTATATCCCTGCAGTTTTGTCACATTGATCAATCTCTGTGCCATAATCACCACTTCCCTTTTTACTATTATTTTTAGCCTATGTCACAGTTTTCCAAAATTTGAGTAACAATCTAAAAAAGCACAATTTTGTACCTTTCAACCAAGTAAAAAATACTAGACTAGGAAATCATAAATGTCATAGATACCCCTCAAGATGTGAATACTTGGAAAAGACTTTTGTCTATGTGCGAATATTTATATATATTAATTCACACAAATCCTATTTCTTTCTTTACACAAAATTCTTGAGTGACTTACCAGCAGAAAAATTAAGCTACAGCTGTGTTAACTGATAGTCTTTTTATTTGAGACAACCTCCTTTTTTCTCTAGATTGATTATGTAGTCACTTGGCAGCAAGACTCTCCCAGTTCTACAGATCATGGCAACTTGTTAAAGTTCCTCCTCATTGTGACTCCACCATCTCCATCAAATTTTACTAAATCGCCAATATGAACAGACCCATATTTAGTAAGTTCTCTGAGGTAAACCAAGGAAGCAAGTGTAGTTATTCATTATAACTTGAGAGTTTACCTGTGGGACAGAGAGGTTGGTAATGTCTTCCAGCTGGATACCTACCAGTGTCTTCCTATTTTTCCTCCAGTTTGGTAAGTTCATTCCAATCTGCATTTTTTTTCTCTATGGAATTTTTCACTTTCTCTCTGGCTTCCATCACAATTAGTTTCTAAAGAATTATTTAGAGCTGTGTTAATAACTCTATTTTTTATGATTTGGGCTCTCCCAATTACAACAGGAGAGTCCAAACTATGCACACAAGGGCATTCTTAGAGCTTCTGGCTCAGGTGAACAAAGAGAATACACCACTGGCTGTTATAATAAGAACCACAAAAATGAGTGATTTCATAGAGACTTATTGCCTGACAATTAGAGGATAGAATTCCAAAATCAGCATCCACAATGCCTTACTGTCTCTGAAGATAGTAGGGAAGGATTTATTCTAGGTTTCTCTTCTGGCTTCACGTAGTTCTTTGCCCTGTGAAACATGATTCAGTTTTAACAGGATTATTTTCCTCTGCCCAAATTTGCAATTTTAAATAGGACACCAGTCACATTAAATTAGGCCATCCCACCCCCACCCCCTTTTTAGTGTTTCATAAACCTAATGAGTTACTCTGCAATGAGCTTTTCCCAAATAAAAACATTTTCTGAGATTAAAAATGGTGGCAGAGAAAATGGCATCTCACAGACATGCTCCCAGTACCAAACTGGAATTACAACTAAAATACAGAAGAACCACCCTGAGAAATGAACTGAGGACTAGCTATAAAACAAGTATGTCAAAGTCTCAGACGGTGGGACCCATGCCTCATTTATTCTTCTGGCCATGAGTTTGACATGTTTGCTATAGAGAATGCTAATATACAAGGATGGAAAGTGGAGACCACATAGAGTCTGGTAGGAGGGGCAAAGTTGCTAAAGGCTGGCCAGGCTTCCACAGACAGCAGCTGAAATACCAGAGAGATAGCTCAGATGTGGAGTTTGCCAATGAGAACTCTGGGGCCTAATCCCCAAGCTGCCATCCCTCCAGAAGAGAGCACCAGAACTGATAAAGGAGCCAGCATAACATCTGGCTATGTAAAAGTGCAGGGTTGCAGTCTGCCAGAGAGAGAAGGCTGGTAATGTAGTCACCCTCTTATATGGGTCAAGCACAAAATTCCCTGAGTAGCCTCTCACCTTGTCCTCTTGCAGAGGGAGGACAGAGAAGACTAGAGCTGTCTGAACAGAAGCCAGGATCAAGGGCTCTGGGGTGAGAGCTCAGAAGGCAGACACCTTGGTTTCCTGTGGTAAGTCATTCTCTCATGCAGTGGAGGCCATCTTTCTCAGTTAAACCTGTATGACCTTGACATTTTGCCTGTGGGAAAGACAGCTGACCCACTCTATTGTAAAATCCCCAGACCTACACTGTGGAGTTTCTGAAGCCCAAACGACTGACAATAACAATTATCCTGCAGGCAGAAGTAATTATCCCATCCTGTTGGAAAACCTCTCACCCCATCTCTAGAAGATGGCCTGAGGTCTACTCAAGACTGAATCAATCAGTCTACAGGCATAAGTGGTTCACTAGAGGCTTTGAGTCTTTGCCTAATCTAATTAGTAAGAAAGAACAGTATGGTTCCCCATATTAGACATCAACCCAGACTGCTCAGTGAGCAAAAGCTAATGACCCCAAAGCACCTGCGGCTGACACCTGGAGCGCCATCTCCATTAGTGAAATAAGTACAGCTCAGAAGAGGGCCCATCAAAGTGTGAGACTCAAGGAAGAACTAGCCTCCGAATTAAGGAGACCCTGACCATTGAACAGCTGGCACAACAACATTGGGGTCAAACCTTCCTGGTAGCAAGTCAAAGGGGAGATCCCTCCCACACATGGGACATCAACAACCAAGTACCAATTACAACAGTAGAGCCCAAACAACACATACAAGGGGCAATCCTAGAACATCCAGCTCAGGTGAACTAAGAGACTACACCACTGGAACCCTCAAGATACTTTCTACATAAGGCCATCCAACAAAGACTGGGAGGCATAGCAGATCTATAATACACAGAAGCAAATACAAAAAGATAGCTAAAATGGGCAGACAAAGAAATAATCCCCAAATATGAGAAAAGACTCTCCAGAATAATGGAGGCAAGCAACACATCAGACATGGAGTTCAAAACAAAAGTTATAAAAATGATTAATAAACGTAGTGCAAATTACAGGATATGAAAAGAGAAATAGAGACCATTAATAAGAATCAGATAGAAATGAAGAATGACATATCTGGATGATATGAAGAACACACTGGATGGGATTAAAAGTAAACTGGATGAAGTAGAGGACCGAATCAGTGATTGGGAAGACAAGGTAGAAATAAATACTCAATTAGAGCAGCAAATAGAAATAAGAAATAAAAAGCAGGAAGATAGCTTAAGGGAGTTAGGGACACCATGAAATGGAACAACATCTGCATTAAAGGAATACCAGAGAGGGCAGATGATGAGCAAGGTTAGATAAACTGTTTCAAGAAATAATGAAAGAAAACATCTTCAACTGGGTGAAGGAGAGCATTATGCTAAGTGAAAAAAGCCAGTAGGAGAAAAATAAATATCACATGATTTCACTCATTTGTGGAATATAATGAACAACATAAACTGATGAACAGATATTGAGCCAGAGACAGAGAAGCACTGAACAGGAATCAAACTTCACAGAGAAAGCACAGAGGGTTGGTGGGGGGTGGTAAGAAAACAACCAAAGGACTTGTATGTATGCATAGGAGCATAATCAATGGACACAGACAGTAGAGAGGTGAGGGCATGTGCTGGGGGTGTGAGCAGCCAGGGAGAGGATCGCGGGGGGAAAAGAAGGCTTATTAAATACTTTAAACAATAAAGAATTTAAATTAAAAAACACAAAGCTCTGTTTTGCTTACTCATAATGGTAAACCTACATTTGTAACCCTGTAATATTTATAGCAATAATGTGCAGGCTGAACGTTACAATCTTTGTAAAGACTAGCCTTATTAATGAAGTAAGACTGGAATGAATAATATTCAAAAATTTTCCAGGTTTCCAGTCTCTCCCTAGTTACCAACTATCACAGAAACTGATAATGAGAGGACTGGCAAAGAAGAAATGCAATTGCTATGTTTGCATTCCCTGTGTGACAAAGCAGAGTACAAATGGAAAGAATGGTTAGAATGAGACAAGTAGACATTATCCATTAGCTGTACCTTTTCTCAGGAAACACATAGAGACTAATTTCACGAACAATTAAACACTACCTATTTAAAATAATGAAAAACAGTAATAATCTAAGTCTTAGGGTGTTTTGCTAATTGTTTAATGGACAATGTTTTATGATCCAAAATAATAAAATTTTTGAGGCATTATGCCAATGTTCTGTGACACACTCTATACCAATTCTGCACCCAGGAGACTAAAATTTATTACATGGGAAATTGGAAAAGACTGGACTTCATTTTTGAAATTATAAATTGTTGCTTTTATTTCTAAAATGCAGTAGAACATTTTACTGTTCTTCCTCAGATGAAACCTCAGCTGAAATGGAAACATCTTGCATGTTTTCTGTAGATAAAGTCTTTGCATTTTGTTCTTCATACTCATGTGTAGGTGACACAGTAGGCTCTTTTCTCTCATCTCTTCTTTTGCGTGCCAGAAAACACAAAATTAAGAAGCATAACAACATAAAATTAATGAACCAAAGTAGTAGCATGTAATTGGTTCTTTGCCCCATTTTCTTCCTTTTTCCCCAAGGGTGTGGCCCACTATCTATACTACCTCCATGGCCTCACCCAGAAGGGAGGGTCCCACTCCGAGTTGCAATGGCAGTGCTGTCTGTTGTTGCAGACTCCTTTCAGATTGCAGGTTTTAAGTGAACAATTATTTACCAGAAGTGACCTATGGACACACTTCCCTGTGATGCAGACATGTTCTGCCCCACACTCTGTCCCATCTTTCACATCACCAATGTCAGGATCTGTCATCCCAAAGTGGTAGTCGGTACCCCAGCAGGTAACACCATTGATCTGAGTCCAATGCACAGTAGAATGATCCCTTAGAAGGGGAATTTGTATCACATTATCACACTGAATCCTCCCGCACAAGGTATCTGAGATGCTACATTTTATGTACCCACCGTTCATTAAACCACAGTTCCCAAACGGTCACCTCGAGTGTTCATTTCTGTGTAACATCTCTGATTTGCACTCTTGGCATATTTGCCAAAAATGTTCCTACACTGCTGCTCACGGTTATTGCATCTGTTTTCATAGCAGTAGCCACCGCCCTTGCATGGCATCCCATTCTGCAAGTACACATCCTCTGGACAATGGTAGGATGTCCCATTGCACCACTCTGGGAGATCACACTCATTTTCCTCTTGTCTACAAACTTCGCCTGTGGGCAGGATCTGGCAGTCTTTGCAACAAAGCCCAAAAGCACAAGCAGCCCCAGCGCTGAGAGTGCAGTTGGACTCACAGCACGGATCTTTCATACACAAATGTAAAGCGCCACAGTCACACTCTTCTCCTTCTTCAATCACATTGTTCCCACACCGTGCAAGTGTGAAGATTTTCCCAGTATTTGATGGAAAGTACAAACAATTTTGACTTGCAATTTTGTTCATGAAGCCGGCATAACTGCAGTTGCTGAATTTAGTTGCACCCGATTCATATCCATACATTATGCATTGACTATTTCCACATGTACAAGTTTTGTCATCATGAGGCATACCCAAAGTATGACCAATCTCATGTGACACAATATATGCAAAAGAATACAGATCATCATTAATGAAACTATCAACTGCACAGTTTAAATCAGGGTTACATATTGTTCCAACAAAGGATAAGGCAACATCTTCACCATAGTGATGCCTTACAAAGAGATGAGCAATATCATGGGGAACGCGCTTATTAAAGCCAGCTTTCTTCCAGTTGCAAAATGGACTTAGGACAGCATCTACTTTATCTGTTGGAAAGGGGTTTTTTTCAGTCCAGACCTCAAGTCCCATTAAAACCACATCAACATCTATTGGCTTATAAATGTCATGTACTCCATTGACTACAAGTAATACTTCATACTGCACACCTGTGGTGTTACTTTGGTGATGAAGATATCGACTGTGGTCCACCACCACTGCCAGTTCAAGAAGCCGCCTGTGTGTCCACCAGCCTTCATACCCACTCTACATCAAAGTGAAATTAGCACTCTCCTGAAATTTCAATTGTCTTGCTATTTCTTCACCTGTTAATCCACATTTCATGGGTGGCAACTGTGTCTCTTCACTCTTTATCCTATATAAGAGATGTTCAACTGTGGTGGAAAGTGTCTTGGGCTGTATTTCATAAACAATGTCATTTGTTTGTAATATTCCTTGAAAACCTCCCAAACAGGTACTGAGGGCAACCAGGGATTCTGGGTCCCCCTCCACATAACCATGATAGTAGCAGTCATTCTGGATAAAAGGCTGGTCCTCAAGGAGAGCGCCCTGGTCCGAGTAGGTAAACACTCGGAAATGTCTAGATATTCATGTTGATGACCTGATCCCGACCCCCAAAACGCATTCTGTAAGAGAGCCAGTCTTTAGTCTTCATGCCAATGCCAGTGCCTGTTCCTTCAAGGGAATCACCACTTCTGGGGCACCACGGTGTTGGGAGAGCACAGCCTGGACCATCCATATGGTAACAGAATCACCCCCAGCCAGAGTGGCAGGAGAGTGTTCCTCCCACACACCAGGGCCTCATTCATAGCCATTATGGAGCCACCATACACAGCCATTGGTGAGAGCAAAATAGGACGGGCAGGAAGCATCACTGTTCCTTCTGAGCTGGGTGTTCAACATTGACTTTGAATCTGTTCTCTGGCAGGCTCATATTAGAGGAACACACTGAAAGAGAAAATAAAAAGAGGAGTAGAGCCGAAACCGGTTTGGCTCAGTGGATAGAGCGTCGGCCTGCGGACTGAAAGGTCCTGGGTTCGATTCCGGTCAAGGGCATGTACCTTGGTTGCAGGCACATCCCCAGTTGGGGGTGTGCAGGAGGCAGAATACTGCATTCATTTGCCCTTAAAAAATTGTAAGGAGCCCAGCCCATATGGCTCAGTTGGTTGAATGTGGTCACTAGTTCAATTTCTGGTCAAGGAACATGCCTGGGATTTGGGATCTATCCCTAGTACTGGGCATGCAGGAGATAATCTATCCATGTTTCTCTGTCATAGAGATTTCTATATCTCTCTCCCTCTTCCTTCTTCTATCTATAAAAATCTATATAAGCATATTAAGAAAAAAATAGTAAGGCAGTGTGAGATTGTGGGTGTACAAAAAAATAGTGATTGGGCATAAAGGGACACCTTTTGAACCTAGATGAATGATACATAGGTTTTCATGATACTGCTTTTTAACTAAATGAACATGTGTGAACATTTTCTCAATGAATATAGAAAACTGAGGGTCTTAATGGAAAGGTGAACATATATCATGTTTGAGAGGGAGACTCTATTTATACCTTTTAACTTGATGTAAATATTAATATGTAGTTTTTCTTTTCAGTTTCCTTTTATTTTATTATTCTTTAAAAATCTTTTTTTTATTTTTCAATATAGTTGTCATGCAATCTTATATAATAATAGAGAAACATGGTAATTAACCGTAGCTCCGACATGCTTCCCATTGGCTAACCAGCGAGATATGCAAATTAACTGCCAACCAAGATGGCGGCCGGCAGCCAGGCAGCTTGAAGCGAACAGGAGGCTTGCTTGCTTCAGTGATGGAGGAAGCCAAGGTTCCCCACCTGCTGCTGCTGGCCTCTGAGCTTTCAGTTTAAGAAACATTGTTGCAATTATAGAAGCTAAAAAAAACCCAGAAACCTGCTTTCAGCCAGCCTGGCATCAGAGCTGGAGTTGAAACAGTGTTTCGATTATAGAACCCAAACAAACCAGATACCTGCTTTCAGCAGTTGAGGTCTCAGTGCTGGAGCTGAGCCTCAGAGAAAGCCGGCTCTCAGTTCCAGTGACAGCCATAGAAGGTAAATAAATCCAAGAAAAAAAAAAAGAAAAAAGGAGAGGTTTGGAGCTTCAGTTGCCCGCCAGCCTGAAAACGGCCCTCAGCCCCTCACCCAGACTGGCCAGGCACCCCAGTGGAGACCCCCATCCTGAAGGGGGTATAACCAGTGGGAAACAGCCATCATCCCCTCATCCAGGCTGGCCAGGCACCCAAGTGGGACCCTCACCCTGATCCAGGAGACACTTCAGGGCAAACCAGCCGGCCCTCACCCGTGCACCAGGCCTCTATCCTATATAGTAAAAGGGTAATATGCCTCCCAGCACCGGGATCAGTGGAGCCACGAGGCCTCCTGGCCCCTGGAGCAGCGTGACAGGGGGCAGAGCCCAAACCTCTGATGGCCCTGCAGCTCTGTGTGTGACAGGGGGAGGGGCCACAATCTCCCTATCCGCCCAGCTCTGTTGGTGACAGGAGAAGGCGCCCCAACCCCCCCATGGACCTGCTCTGTGTGTGATGGGGTGGAGCCACAACCTCCCCATCAGTCCTGCCCTGAGTGTGACAGGGGGCGAGTGCTCCAACCCCCCTGATTGGCTCCGCTCTGTGTGTGACAGGGGGTGGCACGGCAACCTCCCCATCGACCCTGCCTTGAGTGTGACAGGGGGCGGTGCCCCAACACCCCATTCAGCCTTGCTCTGAGCCCGACCAGGGGCTGCACCTAGGGATTGGGTCTTCCCTCTGCCACCCGGGAGCGGGCCTAAGCCAGCAGGTCGTTATCTCCTGAGGGGTCCAAGACTGTGAGAGGGCACAAGTGGGGCTGAGGGACACCCCCCAACCCTGCCAGTGCACAAATTTTGTGCACCAGGCCTCTAGTCCTATATAATAAAAGAATAATATGCAAATTGTCCCCTGGTCTGGGAATTTGAAAAGAGGGCTGGGCAGGCAGGCCACCCACCTGTGGCCCTTCCCCAACGGCTGTCTCTGCCTGATCAACCTTGATCAGGCCAGGTCAGATGGACCCCAGCCGTGCACAAATACATGCACAGGGATGCTTGTATAATATTAGTTTTAGGAGTACACCTCATTGATTAGAACTTCTAAAACTTACTAAGTGATTATACTGATAAATCTTACCCCTATCTGATAAAATGCATTCATTGTTATTAGAATAGTAGAGACCCAGTGGACAAATTGGTGCATGGGTTGGTTCCCTCGGGGTGGCCCCAGCTTGCAGCCCCAGATTGTGACCCCATTGTCACAGCCTCATAGCCCCTACTGGCAGCCTGCCTTGGCCTGGGGATGCCCCCCTCAACTGCTCCACCATCCCACCTTCAGGGTGATAGATCAGGGCTGTACCCTCCTCCTGGCTCCCTCAGTTCCTGGGACCCAGGCAGTAGCCCCGCCCCCCACCACTGCCACTGGTCACTGTCTGTGGGGCGTTCAGGTCCCTGCTCACATCCACCTTGACCTGGAGCTGCCCCCTCACCTGCTCCACCATCTTGTCATGGTACTTCTCTTGTAGAAGCCATCGAGGCCAGCAGCATCTCCACTACCACCCTCTGCCAGTGCCTTGTCACCCTCTGCCAGTGCCCCATAGCCAACACCTGTCATGTGCCATGCCACCCTCTGGTGGTCAGCACATATCATTGTAAGTGGTGGAACTTGCTGTTGAACTCCAGGTGGAACTTGTAGCTGGACAAGTAGAATGAAACGTTAACTAGAAGAGGACACTCTGCCAGGAAAAGGCGGGAGCCTGCAAGCAGCCACGTCAGAACAAAGTCTTGCAAGCAAGACTTATTGTTCAGAGGCAGGACTTTCCTTGACGTGATAAATACTCCATGAGGGCATGAAAAGTTCAGGGGAGGGTGCACTGCTGCAGGTGGGAATAATCTTTGTATAATACAGGAAATTAATAGTGTAATGTATAACTTAGCTTTGATGATTTCATGAGCATGTTTGTTAATCATTGTCACTTGCTGTACTCCATTGTTGTTTGCTGTGCTCACCCCCAATAAAAGCCAGAAGGGATCAGAGGATCTTTGCTACACACCTGAGTGAGCGGTAGCCCTCTGCTCTACTTCATCCTACATGCCAAGCTTGCCTCAGTATCTCCGTTCACAAAGAACATCAATAGAACTTCAGTGGAACAAATGCTCAAGGGGACAATTTGCATATTTGGCTTTTATTATATAGGATTATTGATTATATTCCTCTTGCTATAGTCTACATCTCCATGACTATTCTGTTACTATCAATTTGTACTTCTGTATTCCTTCACCTTTTTAATCAAACCATCATATCCACCTCCTATCTGACAATCATGATAATTTTCTGTTATGAGTTTGTTTCTGTTCTGCTTTTCCTTTATTTAGTGTGTTTGTTTTCTTAAATTCAATTGTTGATAGGTATGTATTTATTGATATTTTATTGTTCATATTTTTAATCCCTTCTTCTTACTCTTCTTCTTCTCCCTTTAACACTTCAGGTAATACTGGTTTGGTATTGGTGACTCTTTTACCTTTTTCTTTTCCTGGAGGCTGTTTATATGTCCTTCAACCATAAATAATAGCTTTGCTAGGCAGAGTAATCTTGGTTTCAGGTCCTTGCTTTTCATCACTCTAAATATTTCTTGCCAATTCTTTTGGCAGGTTTCTGTTGAGAAATCAGCTGAGAGTCTTATGGCAGCTCCCTTATTGGTAAGTAACTGTTTTTTTTTCTTGCTGCTTTTAAGATTCTAATGTCTTTAACCTTTTAAATTTTAATTATGATGTGTCTTAGTGTGGGCTTCTTTGGGTTCATCTTGTTTGGAACTCTCTACCCTATCTGGATTTGTATTCTATTCCCTTCACTCAGTTAGAGAAGGTTTATCTGTCACACATGCATGTGGGGCCAGCCTGTTCAGTATCTCTGCCCCTCTTACCAGTGTCAGTGGCTTCGTTATATCCTTAGTTGTAGAAATTTTGTTAGGCTATATTTCATGTGGTTCAGAATGATTGTTGTTCCTTTGTTTAATTGTGTTTGTGATGTGGTTGTGGAGAGTGAGAGTAAAATAAAACCTCGATATAACTGTATAGGAATAAACTGTGTTTTGCACTCACATCTGTAAACTTACTTTTTCCCACCCCAATATATTAAAGACAACAAGAAAAATGATATATGGAAGCATTTTGAAATATTTTCCTTGAGGTATGTGACCAAATAATTTATTATTTAAGATTGGAAGGCAGTCCAATTCTACAAGAAAGGAATTGAAGCCAAGGATTCCCATCAAGATGGCAGCATCAGTAAATGCAGTACAGTAAACCCTTGATTTAAGGAACTTTGAATTTAACAGACAGATTTTCTGGTTCATATATCATATGTGAAAATGAATACTCTATTAATTTTGAAATGTTTTAAGCCAAGATTTGCTTATATTGTAATTAATATGTTAAGGCTTTGTTATTCATTGTTATATTTAGCAAATAAGCCATATGTTGGGGAAAAACAAATTAATACTTGTCCTAATTCCTTTCCTGTGTTCTTTTTTACACCCAATTCTGCCAAACTGCAAGGGTCAAAGTATCAATTGGGCTTCACATTGTTTTCATATAGGTTTACTAGTACTGGAATTAAGAAGGATAAAAGAGTTTTCCATAAAAAAGTAAGAACATAGTAAGGAAGACATTATAAAATACAGAAAAAATGATTTTAGAGAAAAGGTGTCAAGCTACATTAAATGAAAATAAAACAAAAATCAAGCAGAAATCAGTACATAATCCCTAAGATGAAGAAACCTTAATTGGGCATTTTTCATTTTTATATTACCCAATAGGGCAGTGGTTCTCAACCTTCCTAATGCTTCGACCCTATAATAGAGTTCCTCATGTTGTGGTGACCCTCAATTTCATTGTTACAAATTGAACATAATTAGAGCATAGTGATTAATCACAAAATAATATGTAATTATATATGTGTTTAAAACAATATGTAATTATATATGTGTTTTCTGATGGTCTTAGGCGACCCCTGTAAAAGGGTCATTTGACTCCCAAAGGGTCGAGACCCACAGGTTGAGAACCACTGCAACAGGGAAAGTGGATTTTTAAGTAAAGTCAGAGGAGAATTCACTTTCCTATATTTTTTTAAATTTCTACAGGGGTTTTTGATGTCCTTACTTTAAAAACTCTCAGTACTTAATAATCGGATGATGACTGTGAATATTAATGATATAAAGCTAGCATAGATATGTAAATTAGTGATGCAATTTGACAAATTTCTAATGTGTAATTTGCCCCAACCACTCTGTCCAAATTTGTGTTCAAGACCATTAATTCATTTAGGTCTGCATCATTCATTCATGTTTCCCAACTGTGTAACCCAGTACCTGTACATTATGTGGTTTTATTAATATTTTGTTCACAGAAGCAAGTAACAAATCAGTATTGTCAAAAGGCATTGTGCTTGTAAACAATTTCTCATTTTCACAAATATGTGCTAATATGTTCATATTATTGAGGCAAATATATTTGCATATTTATTTTACAAATAAGATATACATATATATGGCCCGGTGCACGAAGATTCGTGCACGGGGGGTGGGGGAAGGTCCCCTCAGCCCGACATGCACCCTCTGTCAAGTCCTGTGACCCCGGCTGCTCCGGGCCTAGGCGTGGGCCTACAGGCTTGGGGTGGCCTGGCTCCCGAGGATGCCTGTCCTGGGGACACAGGCCTTTTGGTGCCGGTGTGCACACAAGTGGCCACAGAGTGAGAACCTCCACCGGCGTCCGCCCAAGCACTCCAGTGGGGCGAAAGGTTCCCCTGCATCACCATGGCAATGTGGGGGAAGCTCCAGGCCCCACCCCAGCTCCTGGGTGTCCATGAGCACCGCCCTGCCCCACAGCTCCCTGGTGCACATGCATGCGCAAGCGGCCGGGGGGTGGGAACTTCCCCAGCATTGCCATGGTGACACAGGGGAAGTACCTGCCCCGCCCCCACTCCTCATTGGCTGTTAGGTGTGACTTGTGGGCATGGCTTGAGCATAGCAAAGGGATGGCTAATTTGCATGTTTCTCTTTTATTATATAGGATATATATTAGAGGCCTGGTGCAAAAAATTTGTTCACTGGGGGGCAGGGTGTCCCTCAGCCCAGCTTGCTTCCTCTCCAATCTGGGACCCCTCGGGGGATATCCAACAAATTGGGCCTAAACCGGCAGTTGGATATCCCTCTCACAATCCGGGACTGCTGGCTCATAACCGCTCATCAGCCTGCCTGCCTGATTGTCCCTAGCTGCCTCTGCCTACCAACCTGGTTACTCACTAACCACTCCCTTGCCTGCCTAATCGACGCCTAAATGCTCCCCTGCCAGCCCAATTGCCCCCAACTGCCCTCCCCTGCCAGCCGGATAGCCCCTAACTGTCCTCCCTTGCAGGACTGGTCGCTCTCAACTGCCCTCCACTGTAGGTTGGTCGCCCCTAACTTTTCTCCACTGTAGGCCTGGTCAAGCCTAACTTCCCTCCCCTGGCAGCCATCTTGTGACCAGATGGGGGTGGCCATCTTGTACGAGAGTATGATGGTTGATTTTCATATTACCTCTTTGTTATATAGGATATTGCTTATCACATAAATATATTTATATGAAGATAGAAATTTAGAATTATCTTGCAATCCTAAAACTGTGGGGATGCAGATGGTTGTGCCCCATGTTTAAATTTTACCCCACCTGCTAAGCTTTTCTCTATCCTTTTGGGATTATTGATTTTCTTTGCATTTCTAAAGGAATTTTTTTTGTCTTCAATCCAAACCCATCTCCAATTGCGTCCCTTCTAGATTGATTTTATTCCATTTTACATGGTGCTAAAAATGTTCTACTTCTTAAGAATATAATAAAATATAAACACATCTAAGTAACATCCATCTAACAAATGGTACTTCTCTGTTCTAGTACCATCATTGTCTATTGGTGATTGAACATTATGGTACATATTAATATATGCATAAGATAATTGATAAATTTTCTATATCCCCACAGTTTTGTCATATTGATCAATCTCTGTACCTTAATTATGACCTTCTTTTTTACTATTATTCATAGCCTCAGTAACATTTTCCAAAATGTAACAATCCAAAAAAGCACAATTTTGTACCTTTCAACCAAGTAAAAAATACTAGACTAGGAAATCATAAATGTCATAGATACCACTCAAGATGTGAATACTTTTGTTTCTCTCTCTCTCTCTCTCTCTCTCTCTCTCTCTCTCTCTCTCTCGTACAGAGATTGATCAATATGACAAAACTGTGGGGATATAAAAATTTTATCAATTATCTTATGCATATATACACACACAAGTCATAGTATTTCTTTCTTTACACAAAATTCTTGAGTGTCTTACCAGCAGAAAAAGTAATGATTCCATGGTCCTTTTTAGCTGCAGCTGTGTTAATTGAGAGATTGTCTTTTTATTTGGGACAATCCCCTTTTTGTCTCTGGATTCATTGCATTCTAGATATAGTTACCTAGCAGCAAGCCTCTTTCAGTTCTATAGATAATGGCAACTGGTTAAAGGTCCTCCTCATTGTGACTCCACCATCTCCATCAAACTTGACTAAATCGCCAATATGGTCAGACCCATATTCAGTAAGTTCTCTGAGGTAAACCAAGGAAGCAAGTGTAGTTATTCATTATCCTTGAGAGTTTACCTGTGGGACAGAGAGGTTGGTATGTCTTCCAGCTGGATACCTACCAGTGTCTTTCTAATTTTTCTCTAGTTTTGTAAGTTCATTCCAGATCTGCATTTTTTTCCTCATGGAATTTTTCACTTTCTCTCTGGCTTTCATCACATTTAGTTTCTAAAGAATCTACTTAAAGCTGTGTTATTGACTGTATTTGCTTTTTATGACTGGGGCTCTCCCAATAACAACAGGAGAGCCCAAACAATGCATACTCGGGCATTCCTAGAGCTTCTGGCTCAGGTGAACAAAGAGAATACACCACTGGCTCTTATAATAAGAACCACAAAAATGAGTGATTTCATAGAGACCTATTGCCTGACAATTAGAGGATAGAATTCCAAAATCAGCATCCACAATGCCTTACTGTCTCTGAAGATAGTAGGGAAGGATTTATTCTAGGCTTCTCTTTTTGGCTTCACGTAGTTCCTTGCCCTGTGAAACATGATTCAGTTATAACAGGATTATTTTCCCTGGTTGAAATTTGCAATTTTAAATAGAACATCAGTCACATTGAATTTGGCCACCCACTGCCCCCAATTCTGGTGTTACCAAATGCTGATGAGTTATGTCGGTAATGAGCTTTTCCCAAATGGGAACATTTTTTGAGATTAAATATGGTGGCAGAGGAAATGGAATCTCACAGACATGCTCCTAGGACCAAACTGGAATTACAACTGAAATACATTAGAACCACCCTGAAAAAGGAACTGAGGACAAACTGTAGAACAAGCATGTCAAAGTCGCAGCTGGCAGGCCCCATGCCTCATTTATTCTGCTTGCTGTGTGTTGACATGCTTGCTGTAGAGTATGCTGATAACCAAGGATGGAAAGTGGAGATCGCATAGAGTCTGGTAGGAGGGGCAACGTCGCTAAAGGGCTGGCCAGGCTCCCACAGACAGCAGCTGAAATACCAGAGAGATAGCTCAGATGGGGAGTTTGCCAATGAGAACTCTGGGGTCTAATCCCCAAGCTGCCATCCCTCCAGAAGAGAGCACCAGAAGTGATAAAGGAGCCCCCATAAAATCTGTCTGTGTAAAAGAGCTGGGTTGCAGTCTGCCAGAGAGAGAAGGCTGGAAATGCATACACCCTCTTATATGGGTCAAGCACAAACTTCCCCGTGTAGCCAATCATCTTGGCCTCTCACAGAGGGAGGGCAGAGAAGACTGGAGCTTTCTGAATAGAAGCCAGGATCAGGATCTCTGGGTTTAAAGCTCAGAAGGCAGACACCTTGGTTTCCTGTGCTAAGTCATGCCCTCATGCAGTGGAGGCCATCTTTCTCAGTTAAACATGTATTATCTTGACATTTTGCCTGAGTGGAAGACAGCTGATCCACTCTATTGTAAAATTTCCTGACACACCCTGTGGAGTTTCTGAGGCCCATTAAGAGACTGAGAATAACAATTATCCTCCATGCTGAAGCAATTATCCCACCCTATGGGCAATCTTTCACCCTATCCCTGGAAGATTGCCTGAGGTCTATTCAAGACTGAATCCAATCAGTCTGCAGGCAGAGGTGGTTCACTGGAGGCTTTGGGTCTTTGGATAATCTAATTAGTAAGAAAAAACAGTTTGGTTCCCCACCACAGACACCAACCCAGACTGCTCAGTAAGCAAAATCCAGCGGGACCCATAAACACCTGCAGCTAACACCTGGAGGACCAACTCCATGGGTGAAAGAAGTACAGCTCAGAACAGGGTCCATCACAGTGGGAGACTCTAGGCAGACCCAGCCTCCAAACTAAGGAGACCATGACCATTGAACAGCTGGCACAACAACATTGGGGTCAAACCTTCCTGGTAGCAAGTCAAAGGGGAGATTCCTCCCACACATGGGACATCAACAACCAAGTACCAATTACAACAGTAGAGCCCAAACAACACACATAAGGGGCAATCCTAGAGCATCCAGCTCAGGTGAACTAAGAGACTACACCACTGGAACCCTCAAGAGACTTTCTACATAAGGCCATCCCACAAGACTGGGAGGCATAGCAGATCTATAATACACAGAAGCAAACACAGAAAGATAGCTAAAATGGGCAGACAACAAAATAATCCCCAAATATTTTAAAAGAATCTCTAGAAAAAGAACTAAATGAAATGGATGCAAGCAACACATCAGACATGATTTTAAAACAAAAGTTATAAAGCTGATTAATGAACTTAGTGCAAATTACAGGAGCATGAAAAGAGAAATAGAGACCATTAATAAGAATCAGATAGAAATGAAGAATGACATATCTGGATAATATGAAGAACACACTGGATGGGATTAAAAGTAAACTGGATGAAGTAGAGGATAACGAATCAGTGATTGGGAAGACAAGGTAGAAATAAATACTCAATTAGAGCAGCAAATAGGAAAAAGAAATAAAAAGCAGAACGATAGCTTAAGGGAGTTAGGGACAATGTAACAACATCTGCATTAAAGGAATACTAGAGAGGGTATACAATGAGCAAGTTTAGATAACCTGTTTAAAGAAATAATGAAAGAAAATTTCATCAACTGAGTGAAGGAAAATGTCACATAAGTTCAGGAATTAAAGAGTCCCAATCAAGATGAACCCAAAGAGACCCACACATAGACACATCATAATTAAAATGGAAATTAATAGGACAAAGAAAGGATCTTAAAGGCAGCA